>NC_056743.1:1798215989-1798315989 GCF_019279795.1 Protopterus annectens
TTTTCTAGTTCATCCTGTGAGATCCTTAGACATTCCCAGGAAATTTGAGGTGCATAATACTTCTAACATGTTCTAGTTCTACCTTAGGGCATCCTCCCAGTGAGCCGTGTCACGTTCATATTCCTTGTTGGCACTTGGGCATCCAGCAAGTTTCCAAGCTACCACAACTGAATGTCCTCAACACTGTGGAGCAGTGCTACACTCTCTGAGATCTGACCAGATTGCTGAGCCTCTCAATAACCTCATTTCTGTCTCTTATATCTGCAGTTGCATCTTCTCAGTAACTAACCAAATTCATGATCCTATGTGAGGATGGAGTCACTGCCTGTCTAATAAACAAAGAAGTTCAGTCTGTGACTTCAGCTCTCATTTCACCAGCACAGTCCTGCATAAGCCATCTCCCCTGCCTCTGCTGCACATATTTGCTGGTCAGTCTCCTGACCCTCTTTACCTTCAGTTGTGAATAAGACCCCAAAATACTTAAACTATCATACACGAGATAGCTGCTCCCCTAATCTTTTTTTCCTTCCTTTTTGTGTCTTCATTTTTTTCCTCGATGATTTAATTATTTGATCAAAAAGTCAAGGAAATATAATTGATTAGCTTGACATTATCGCTGTAATGTTATACTGTGCTGTTTCCAATTCATTAAGGTCAGGGGACTAAAGATAATCCAGTGTTTAATTTATGATTCTTCCTTCATTAACAGCTTTATTAATGTACCACAATAAGAGTCAAACTAAGTGGCATTTAACTGCACATCTGTTCCTATACTGCCTTATAGCAGAACTACATTTTACCTCCAATACAATACATCATACATCTCAACTTCTTAGTTCAAGAAATCTGTCAAAAGCCTAAAATAACAGAGGAGTGGGGGAGGACTAAAAATAGGGACAGATTTTAACTATTACTTAGAAAGTTGCTAGAATGTCAGGAATTGTCTTAGCATGCATTTTCTGAAGGATATGAAGTCTAAAACTCAAATGTTTGTCATTATTTAGTCACTTCAATCCTCAGTGTTTTGCCAGAAAACCACATATTTTAAGAGTAACAGACCAAAAAAACACAAAGCAAAAATCTGGGCATTCTGTAAAGATCTGGACGCTTGAGATATGCAATACATATTACTACAGTTCCCTTATGACAAAAATGCAGTATTCTCAAATTTGAACAAAGCTTATCTCTGAGCTTACCTCTATACTAAACAGAAACTGAATGGGAGCCTTTCCACTTTAATTTACTCCCTTTTTCCTGGGATATCATATATTATTTTTGATTGTTTGATTTCTAAGAGATAATAATTTTAAGACTATAGTGTCAGACACTAAATATTTGTATATTATATATGTTCCATCCCACCCATAAAGTGCCACAAATACCACAAAAAGAAGACATAAAATGCATAAATAAGAGAAAAGGAGTTTATAAAATACATTTTACATAAATATATATATATGTGTGTGTGTGTTTGTGGGGGGGTTAAATTAAAATACTACCTTTATTTGAATGATTTGGAAGTAGTATCACAGTGTACAGCATGTGTGATAAGAATGAAGAGAATTATCAATTTTAATTTAAATTTTTACAGTACTAAGCAAGTTTTATTTTGTCAACCTGAAATCTGTGTGAAAATGTGGGTGAGATGAATGCTGTTCTGTGGATTAACAAATGATCACGATTATGCAGTTCAGTGCAATTTAGTCTCACTTGTAAAATGTTGGTTAAAATAATTATGTTGGTTTAGCTTGCCCATATTTACAAATTATTCATAATGTTGCCTGCTCACATGAATGTAGCAAACCAATTCTCACAAGTATGTCATTGCTGACAGAAATGCTTCTTTCAGAGTAAAAGTAACTTTTCAGAGTAAATTAATTTTATTAGAGTAATTTCAACACAGTTACAACCTTTGCAAAGTTCAGAAACAATTAACCCCTGATCCAATATCAGACTTCAAAGAGTGCAAAGCCCTTGTGATAGATGTCTTTTGATTCTGCAACAATTTGCTTCTTTTTTCTTCATGCCTCTAGTCATTTTCATTGATGTGTGCATAGCTTATCTGCTTATTCATTTGTTTATTCAGTTTAGGTGAGCAGATAAACTTTTGGATAAAGTGATGTTTGTTAGTTTTCAAGTATGATGTAAAGGGTGTAAAAAAATCTGAAAAAAAAACAGACAGTAAGAGAAGAATGCATTATATGCTTACTTATTTGCTGTGCTTTTTTATTAGACAAGCCATTGCCAAGGCAAAAAAAAATGTCACTTATTACAATATGACAAAAATGACATCTTGTCCTGACTCTGAGATGAAAGTTCAGTCTTTGCAGGGCACAATCCATTGATAAAAATAGGAAGAAACTCATCACTGTTACATATAACAGCAAACAAAATTCAGGTAAACCGCAGAAAAGTCCATATCACATATTTACTTGTATTTCAAGGTTAATATAAAGATAATTTATTTATTTTCATATTTTATATTTGTAATTATGAGACGGTCTACAGAAAAGTAATTTGAATATCTTTCTACAATGGACAGATGAATGCAAGTGTCTTTCTCTAAACTGAATTTAATTACTTGTGTAATCAGTTGCATATATTTTATGTAGCCAAGGCATTAATGTTTTATTTTATTTACTTAGTAAAGATGCTAAACATTTTCCACATCTCAGTGTAGCTTATGACATATATTTCCTATGTTTTGACTGAGTTCTCTAACTAATATAAATAATATTGCCCAACTGACAGACAATACTTACATACTGAAAACTGAGGTTGTACATTCTACTGCAGAACTATATACACCTGGGCCAGCACCTTGCTTACTTTTATATTAGTTCTTTTAGCTGTCCAATATTCCTGCTGTGAATACCTGCACAGGAATATGCACCTAGACCAGCACCTTGTATACACTCATGCGGCATCAGCATAGGTAGCTGTAACCCCCTCCAATATGCACTGTGAATGTTGGTAGAGAAACGTACACATAGATGAACAGCTTGCATGGACACATGTAGCTTCAGTACAGATGGCTTGATCCCTCCCCCACTGTGTATGCTAGTACAGAAATGTGTACATTTGGACTACTACCATTCACACACACTCACACACACATTAACATCAGCATAGGTAGATGAAGCACCTCCCCACTGTGAATACTGCTGTTGACATATATATAACAGACCAGTCTGTTGCAGGCATATGTGCAGTGCTGGCTCAGATGACTGCACAATTCCCATTTCTTGTGAGCACTGGTACAAAAATGTGTATGTTAGGGCCAGCACCAGAAGCATGCGTTGCATTAGATAAGATGATTCTACCTCCTTCCCATGTTGTCTTCTCTGCTACAGGACTGGATATGAGAATGCTGACTCAGAGATAATATCTCTCCTCTCTGTCTCTCTCTCTCGCTCTCTCTCTCTCTTTTTATCTCACAGCCACATCCTAAATCCTAGTCACTATCTATCTGTCTGTTCGTTTGGAATCTGCATGTTGTCCTCATGTGCATTTGAGTTTTCTCCCCACCAAAAAGACACTGTTCTAACGGATTGCTTATACTAAATTGTCTTTGTTTATGTTATATTTACTTGGGTCCTAGCTGAAAATGATTAGTAGACCTGATTAATAAGTAATAAATAAATGTACCTGGTTGAGGATACCATATGCTTCAGCATATGTACTGTGTAGTTCCACACCATGAATACATGTACAGAAATTTATAGATCTCAACAAGTGCAATAGATTTGTGAGTCCAGCATTAGTGGATGAGACTGCATTCACCCTGTCCCTCACAGTGAGTACAGCTTCAGAAATGTATACCATTGTGCAGTATTCAGTTCAGAAGTTTATACACACACACACACACACACACACACACACACACACACACACACACACACACACACACACACACACACACACACACACACACACACACACACTGCATGCTGTTTTAGAAATGGACCCATGCCATATACACATCTATATGGGATTAGTTCAGGGGACTCCATACTCCTGTCCTGTACCTTGGGGTAAAGGTGCCATTCACGTCATGTGCAACATTTTTCTATATTTTGAACTATTGGAACTGTATTAGTCTACTATTCAGCAAAGTGTCATTGTTCCAGATGATTAGATGGTTTCCACCCCCTCCTCTTTCCCATCATATAATTGCAAATATTACCTCACTGACCATAGGGGGTTACTAGGCTAATGGCTCTGGGGTCCTTCCAAGCCTAGCCAAGAGTTTATCCCCAAAAAAGAAACTTCAGTCAGCACCTGTTGCCCCTGTCGAAGACAGACACAGGTGAAACTGCTGGGACATTTTGTGGTTTTTCATCCACTCATCAAAGTTGCGCTTGAAGAGGGTCAGCGAGGTGCTCTGTTTGACGTGTATGAGAAGTCTAATCCAGAGACGGGCCAGCCTCATAAGTATTTTGGGAGCATCTTGCAAAAAGTGCAGCTAGTAAAGCATAGTATAACAATGTTTATTCAAAGTGGCAGAAACAAAGTCATGTGTTTCCACCATGCATGGCATTCTTCATAGCATGCAGCAAACAGTGACTGCTGGAATGTTGTAATCTGAATGGCCATTAGAGGGCAGTATTGGGAAGAAGAATGTTACCATCATCATTCGACATTTACATTCAGCACATGGTATTCACTATACTGCTTCTGTTAGTTAGCTGAGATTAATGTGCTATATCCAAAAGTCCTGAGTTTGAGTCTCTCAGTAACCATGTGCAAATGTAATTCTGAAATGTTGATTTAGCCGGGTATTGTAGCTCAGAATGTGAAAGCCTATATGATAATAGTGAGTTTTATCCAATAGTCCTGGGTTTTTGTCTCTTTGTAGCCTTTTATAAACTGTGTGCTTCTGCACAATTATCTTAATGAGAAAGTACCTCTGAGACACCTGTGAAAACAAGACATTGTGTTAAGCAGGCTTACTTGCGTAGTATGAAATAAACCTTAAAAGCTGCTGACTACATCTAACTTGCATGCCTGCTGATTCAGATACCTACCTTATTTAGTACAATAAAGTAGAAGATACATCTAAGAGTACTATGTTAAATATTCTATACATATTTTTTTAACAAATTTTAGAGTAATGTTCTCTTTTTTATCTGCATATTCCATTCTGCAGTACAAAGTCACTTAATCTGAAAAGCCTGCTTTCATCCTTTTGGCAGAGTTTACGAAGTATGAAGTGATTTCTACCAAAGGCTGCAGGTATGACAGAGGTAGTGGTTCTGGTGCTGTACAATATGTCTAATCCTTAATTGTATTCCTGGTTTATCACTGATGGAACAGAGATGCAGGTATGATATCTGTGCAGGATGAACCTGAACACTTATGCATCAGTAAGTTGCTGACCTTACCCCTTTCTATTAGTTTCATTTAAATAATAATAACTCACAATGTCCTATGTCCAGAATATGAGGCTTATGAACAGACTACTTCAGCTTGATTCCAAAGTAGGCCATTAAAGCTTCAAGATGTACTGCTGCCAGTCACCTCCATGGAGTACTGAAATAAAGTTTTGACTATGCTGCAGGCAGTTCTGTTGGCTGAAGGAGCTGGCAGAGAAGGATGGGAGTAAGCAGCCTTTACCATCTCACATATTCTATGGAGAAGGAGGTAGTCATCGCTCATCCCTTGAGTGCCTGCTAGTGGGAACACTGAATATTGCACCCATGGAGCATGGGACTGTGAGCACACTCAGCCAATGTACACATGCAGATAGCCCAGAGAAAAAGTGCAGAGATAAGCTCCTTGTGGCTTGTGGGTTTTCCACAAGGCTGAAGGAATGAGTCTAATGCAGTATAGACCACCTCACCAGACATGGTAGTTGTCCCAATTCCTATTGCCTGACTTTCAGCACAGAGTGAATGAATGGGAATGCATCATCCTGGGCAATAATGAGTGGGTCAGAGTGGGCCAGGTGCCTGGTTGTGCCCCCAATGGAATGAAAAAGTAGTACAGCCATCATGCAGGTCCAGTGGGGCATGAAAAAATAAATCATGCCGCCATTTGGGTAACTTACATTGAAATATATTTCACATACTGGGCTCCCTAACATGGTAGTGCAGCAATTACACTGTAATGCAACCCCGGTTGTGACCTGAAACCTGGTTGCCCAAAAGACAGTTAGTGCAGGAAAGGAGTAGAGTTCAGTTCAGTTCAGTGACTGGCTTCTTACAAGATTGAGAATGACAGATTCCTAGAGGCAGATAGGAGCATCCCCTACCTGTTGTTATTGTTACCTCTGTGTGGGTATCTGTTGGCATGTGCATATGTATGTGCATGTGGGTGAGTATGTCCCAAGTTTCTGAGTAGATAATGCTGTCACTGCAGATCCTGGTCATGCAAACAAAGATAAACGGATAGTTTCATGACGTATTTGATTCTTCACCTCTGATGATGATGATGATGATGATTCCTCAGCTCTGATGATGATGATGATGATTCCTCAGCTCTGATGATGATGATGATTCCTCAGCTCTGATGATGATGATGATGATGATTCCTCAGCTCTGATGATGATGATGATTCTTCAGCTCTGATGATGATGATGATGATGATGATGCCCTCCTATATCATACACCAAGTATAGAACTTTGCTTCCTGGATGAGTTATAGTTGGGCTCTCTCAGTGGATGTTTTCACAGAGTCATGAAGGAATTATTTCCTAAGGCAGAGATGTCCCTGAGTAGCTTGAAAGTCAGGACTAAAGGCAAGTTGCTAGATTGGTATTCATGACAGCAGAATCCCTTGGGAGTAATCTTACAGCTCCTGCAACAAATATATAAAAAGTATACATGAATTAGAATTTTCTGCATGGGGAATTAAATGATAAAACTGACACAACTGCCTTAACGAAGTGTAAAAAATAGCTACGTAAGATAAGTAAATACGCAAGCAAATAAATACTTTTTTTATATACAAGCATTACTTTAGTTTATAATTTGTGCATGTAGTACAGATGTCTAACATGGGAGGGTCTTGAAACTTAACTTGCAAGTTTATTGAAAGGGCAGGGTACTAAAAGTAGAAATACAGTATACTAAAAGGTACAAGAAGGGAGCAAAGAGTTAAATTTAAAACATATTTCCTTGAAGAACAGTCCATACTATAACATGACAAGCTCTGACTATTTATAAATTATAGTAACCGGTTGGTTCAGAAAACTGTAAGATATGGATAAAAACAACAGGCAAGCAGAAAGATAGACAGAGAAGGATTAACTCATTGCTAGGCAGAGTGACAGGTTGATTCTGCTAAACAGATAAATACAGGCATAGCAGTGGACTCAGGTGTGAATATGTGGACAGACAGACAGGTACTTCTCAGAATAAGATGGATTACATATATAATTGGATAGTCTGTGTGTAGACAGATGAATCAGCTAAAACAGAATAATCAACATCCTTGTACAAATGCTTAGGCAAATGTATAACAGAGCAGACTGACATAGAAAGATAAATATGTTTATGTACATGGTTGATTGAGTTTAAAGGCTCATAGAAAAGCCTTTTTGTCTTTAAGCAGTTACAAAAAAATATTAAAAAGACAAAGCAGCAAATGCAGACAGAATATTCAGCTGCTACCAGTGTACCCAGGTGTGTATCCAACTATTACATCAGTACACCTGCTACCCAAAAACCGGTGCAAACAAAACAGAAGAGGAACACCATCTGTGCCACCATTCTTACGCATCATATGAATCTGGAACAGGCTTTCTGTTGAAGCAAGCAGCCTGCATATTAAAATACAAAAAAGAAGAACCTTTGGCAATTGAGAATCAGTACATTATTAAGATCAAATTAGTTCCATTTATCAACTCTTCCAGCTGAGGTATTGTTCGTAAGCAGCACATTTCTCTCACTGGGTATTTTCACTGGCACTGTGGCTGGTTGCCGTTTAATAGAGATGCCAGGCTCGTAACTCTAACACAGGGTGACAAGGTCACCTTGACTCCCAGATGCTCTCGTTGTGACAGATGGTGCTGGCAAACCTGATTAGCTGCCGCGGTGCCAGCCACAGTACCACCTGCATCCACCCCCATTCCCCCAGTCCCCCCCCCCAAGTGATCAGTGAAAATTCATTACTCAGATGATAATAGCTGATAAATGTGTGGGGTATATAATTTGGATTTTTTATTCATTTCAAAAGCTTACTAAAAACCTGTAGTTCACATCTTTTAAGATAATTTCTTCCTACAGTGTGCTGCTTTCCCTGAATTTCAGTTTGTCCTCAAACATAAAACAAAGCAAAATGCAAAACTAAAAATAAAAAAATGAAATAAAATTTTTAATGTTAAATGCACTGCAGGACAGATATAAATTGTCTGTTGTTTCTTTGCTGCCAACATGCCAGCCTTTAATTTGAAAAAGTTTAACCCTGCAGACAGAATACATCTAGAGGCCTGGCCCATAGCAACAAATAACAGTATCCAGAACCACCGTGAAATAGAACAACTTAATTTAATACTCGCAAGTTTAAAACTTTGACATACAATGTTTTTTCAGGCTAAAAAATATACATTTTCTGGCCTGAATGGTTCTATTAGTATTACACCTATACTTGGAGAATTGCATAACCAAGTAAGATGATTAACTATGCTATGTCACTTTAAATGTGAGTGATTCTGAATGATTTTAGATCGCATGACTTTTATAAGTCTATTTAAATATGTACTGATTGTTTTAGAAGTTTTTTTAGCCTGAAGAAGCATTGTATGAGAAAATTTTAAACTTGCAAGTATTAAGTTAAGATGTTCTATTTTACAGTGGTTCTGAATACTTTTATTTGTTGCTGTAGTTGGTTCTTTGAAAGATCAGGATTGCTCCTTTTTTTAAATTCGGCCTTCCCCATAACTTAGTACAACCAAAAGCAAAAGTGGTGTTTGCTCTACTTCTAATTAACTCTGATATTTTTTCACTCACAAGTGCAAGATGGCAGAAGGAAATTTCAATTTGATTTAAAGTGTCAAGGAAACAAAATAACAGACAAAAAATTGCTGTCATGGTAAGTAGTATGTCATGAAAGATGGCATACAGTTAGGGGTACTGCAACAATGGAACTGAAAGGCATAATCAGAGCTAAATACCTTGAAAAGAAAATTAGCCATTTTTGATAAAGCAAAATTCCTATTCTTCAAATTAGCTGCTCAAAAATTCTGAGTAAAACAGAATTTTATGGCTGTCAATGCTTCACAGAGAGTGTAATCAATGTTATTTGCATATTTTAATATCATTTTAAAATTAAGAGTGTGTGACACCTTTGCATCTCCAAGGCATTCAACAGAATGTTGGTCTTTATGACTTAACAATTTTTTTTTTTATCTTGAGCCAAATAATGCTGACTGATGTCTGGCAGATATTCACCTTTTACCTTTATTTAATAGTTCCTAGGCAACCTAACAACAACTACTGTTTAAAGCAATTTGTTGTTAAATCATCAGAAGCTAACTACAGGAAATGGGACCTTAAAGCACTGGTAATGCCTTGCACTTTGTTGCAGATAAGGCAGCAGACAGCACAGCATAATAATAAAGGCTGAGAATGAAACAGCAGTCAGGGAAGTGGAATGTTGCAACCATCTGTAATGCATCAGACAGTGAAAATGCAAAGACAGATTATGTCTCAGACCCTTGAACGTAACTGCATCAGGCGGCATCCACAAAGCATTGAAAAACATTACCAGGTGCATATGTTTAATAAAAATAAAACTAGTAAACTTCAAAACACATCTCATCCTCTTTTATGAGTAACATTATTAGTATATCTGGAAGAGATGTGAAAGATTTTATCCCCTTTAGATGTTTGTAGCTTGGATAGGATATGAAACGACTATGGGAATTTCTTCATATCCTAGTAAAATATCCCCATTCTACCTAAAAATCATATCATATTTTGCCTGTGACAACCAATAGGCCTACAAAAAAGATTCCTGTCAATGAATGAATAATAAAAAAAAAAATCTTGTGGACATCCTACACACATATATGCACATGTGAGTATATATATATATATATATATATATATATATATATATATATATATATATATATTTATTTATTTATTTATTTATTTTGAAATTGCTCTTCTAAATCTTGTTTATTGAATGTTAGCAAATAAACAGATATAACTTCAAAGGTCATTTGCAATACACAGTTCTTGGAATTTCCCTTTCTGATATTCTTAGGTCAGCATACCTCTGCAAAAAAATTATCTAGCTCAACATGTGTGTGAGTGTGTGTGTGTGGGGGGTCACGTACACCTACCAATAAATATGATGACATTATATGTTAGGCTTGAAGGTTGCACCCATCCCTTGCATTCCCATGTCTTTTCCGCTACTTATTCAGTTTGGAAAGTATATCATTAAAAATGTTCATGTTCAAAGTTTAAATCACATGGGTTCCTAAGCTCATCAGATCACAATCAAGACTCCACAGCTACACTTCTGTTTGTACTGTATGGGAGAGATGCAGGAAATAACAAATTGATACAAATGCCCCTCCACCTACAGAAAACATGAATAGCTTGAAGCATTCATCACAGCTGAGAGGATTATGGCTATAGAATGTAACTATTATACAGACCAGCAGGAGGATCTTACCTATGATCCCGGTCAGTGTAGGACAAATGGATAGCTGTAAGGAAACCAGCAGCCAAAAATTAACCAAAGCCTTTCTCTCACCTAGCCTGTCTGAGACAGCTTCCCACTCTGTGAATGCTCTGTGTTTATCACCAGCCATAAAGGATCATATTATATCTCCCACTGACTAACAACAAGAAGGCCAGTTAATGTGCACATCCACTACTCACCTCAGGGGGACTTCATAAGGCATCAACTCTGACTGCCCCATGCTGGAGCATATGGAGCTTCACTGTACCCAGCCAGCTCATGTGAAATGACCTGACCCAGGAGTCCCCCAGCCAAAGTTTGGTGGTTGAATTCAGGTCTTAGAAATGTATTCTTCTGCCTCCTCCAAGTTAAGGAAGGTTTGCTATCTAGAGCTGTAGAGACTCTTACCGGTCTTCCCATGACAGTTTGGGTCCATAGAGATCGAGTGAACAATGGACATGTGCTTGCAGTTAAGTCTCTATGGGATCTGATCTCAGTAAGGCCATAGTACAACCTTAGCGGGAGCACCATTTGGCACTCACACTAGGCCTTGTACAGACTTCTCATGACTAAGCATAATTTCAGGCAGTAGCATAACTAGAGTGGGGTGAAGGGGGCAGCCACCCCAGGGGCAAAGTATTAGAAGATGTGGTCAAGTAATCCTGATCACTCTTCAGTGCATAGCGTCATTTAGAAATAAATGCCAGTATTACATCTGCAGTCAAAACTGAGCAATCTAGTGCTCTATGTTTGCTATAAATGTAGTGACCAAGGTAATGAAAGCAAATAATTGGGCAGGAACAAGTCAGACGGTAGGATGAGGCCCAGCAGAAGGTTGGAATGTCATTGCAGACTGTCCTCCTACCAGGGACTGATAACAGAATACAGGCAAAGAAAAAGTGATAGGGGAGTGCTAAATGAAAGACCAGCTCTGGTTCAGTTTATAGTTGAATCTTCAACAGAAGCTGCAGTCAAAAAAAGAGACAATTAGTGTGACATATACAATAATGCATAATAACTGTAAGAATCAATCAGAAGAGGTTAGAAGAGAACAGGAAATGAGAATTCAAAGGAACAATGAGAAGATATTTGGCTCCCAAGTATGCAACAAAATCTAGAAGGGTTAGGATTTTTGTATGGAAATGATTGCATAGGTATTTTTATACTGTAAGAAGACATCAAATAAAGTTTTCACAGGTAGGCAACAATTGTTGTATCTGGGAACATGTTTTCAGGAATGTAATAAACTGGTAGATTTTAAAAAGTTCCCTACAGAGTATTTTGCCAAAAATGTTGGGGTAGCAAATTATTTTAACCGTGGAAATTATTCCTTTGAGTTGGTATATAGAAACTGAATTGCCTAGACATCGCAGCACGGCCTTGTTACGTTTAATGCTATTGGCTGCCAGAAAAGCAATTGGTATGGAAATCAAAAGCTAAACCAACTGTAACAGAATTATTGAATGCTGTAAAGGATATAAAAATATTTGGAGGTGGGATCGTTAAAAAGGAGAAGGAAGGATCAAACTACTTAGAATTAAATGGAATGTGTGGAAATTATACAACGAGAATAATGTTCAGAAGGAGGACGAATGGAATTTCAGGGAAAACAGGATTTGAGAAATGTTAAGTAATGTTAAACTGAATAATAATTGTTAACAAATAAATCATATATGTATAATGCAGGGAAAGGAAAATTTGACGTAATGATGTATTTGTTTTTTATAACAGTATGGATAACAAAGTCACTGTGCAGTATATGAAGTTAATAAAGGTGTTTGGAAAAAAATATGGGCAGCATTTAACAGCATCCAAGATACAATGCTAGCTGGCTTTAGGATATACAAAAGGGGCATGCGAGGTAAAGGTGATTCGAGAGTGCTCATGTAAGTCTGGGACAGAATACGGGACTCTGTGGAAGAGACTGAGGTGAATGGAAGAGAAGACAAATTCAAACAGTGTATTCGTAATTTATTTATTCAATATTTGTTGACTGGGAAAGTCCATCTAGGACAGAGCCTATTTTCAGTGGATGCCTGGGGAGAAACACTCCAGCCACATGTCTTTGGAATGTGGGAGGAAACCAGAGTACCCAGAGGGAATACACACAGGAAAGACATACAGACTCTACACAGAAGGCACCCCAGCTAAGAACAGAATAGGAGAACCTCTTGCTGTGTGGTGACAACATTAACCACTGCACCACTGTGCCACTCTAATGAGTAATGGGTAGCTTCTGTAGACAGGCTACCTGATACCAATAAAAATAACAACAATGTTGATGACAGAGTCAAAAGAATGCTCCATTGAAACTTAAGGTGGAGGAGAAAATACTGATGGGGCGGCCTAATCATTTAGCAGTAAAACAGGAAGTGCTTACATATAAGGACAGAAGAGGGAGAGAAATAGTGACATATCTGGTGGAAGCTAGTCTTTACTAAGTATTGAACTTTCTGACCACAAAGTGCTGCATGCTTGATCCAGTCCATGCAGAAGGAGTGACAGTAACTGAAGCATGAGAGCTACTAGCCATGACTGGTCATGCCACTGTGTCCTTTACCATCCTTGACCTCATACATGGCTGTGCCGGAAGAAGAGCATTCTGGGTTTACAGGAAATTGGAGCAATGGAGGAGGAAAGGAGTGAGGAATGAAAAAAGAGCAGGTATATGGCACAGAAGAAAGTAGAAGAGGAAACAGTCAGCCTGGCTAAAGAGACAGAGCTAAAATAACCTATCAGAGAAGACAGAAACACTTGCAGAAGGATGAAAAGTGAAGTTCAAAATGACAGAGAAAGACATTTTAGGCTGTCTGAAAACAGGCAAAATATTTCAGCTAGACTAGAAAACTAAACAGATTACTTACTGAAATTTTAAGGACCAGTTTGAAGGAGAGATACACTGTGTCCAAGGCTGCAGTACATTTCACCTTCTCAAAAGTACAGAGATCTTGGAGTTAGTAAGTAATGGGAAAGAGGTGAGCACAACACTCATGTTAGTTGTGCAAGGGCAAAACACCCCCCCCCAACAAGACCACGTTAACCATGTGATAGCAATTATGAATTATTTTTTAATTAGAATTACTGTTTATTTTTCTGACATTTGGAACTTGTTTTTTGTGTCTTGTACTTCTGCAAGACAGACTACCAAGACATCCCTACAGAAAGTGAAGGAGGTGGCGGGGGGGGGGGTGTGATTGATATATGAGTAAAAACTTGCTGAAAAACATAAGAGAAAACAGCATTACCTTATTAGAATGGAGAGAAGAAACTTCAAAATGCCGCACATCAGATCAAATGAATGAATAACTTCTTTTATCTTCATTTTCTTTCTTTCTTTATTTTGTCACAAGTGACCAGAAAGAGCACCATCATGAAAAGTTACTGCAGGAATGGCCGCAACATTTCAAAACAAATGTACACAGAACTCAGAAATGTTGAGTAGTTAAAGTACATGGCCAGATACATTACTTCAGAAGGATTTAAAGATGTTTAGAAGATTACTTGTATAGTGGGCAGTCCTGGAGTAAATTTTCTGTTTCCCATCCGTAGATCTAAGTTGCTCTTGAAATGGACAGGGATGGACTATGTTTTATGTGGACTGGTAATCTGTTCCACAGCAGCAGTATCCTCTGCGAGATATACCTGTCTCTCGAAACCCTTCCGTTGATATTGCACAAGTGATAT
This sequence comes from Protopterus annectens, assembly GCF_019279795.1. Classification (NCBI taxonomy): domain Eukaryota; kingdom Metazoa; phylum Chordata; order Ceratodontiformes; family Protopteridae; genus Protopterus; species Protopterus annectens. The sequence continues at coordinate 1,798,230,312 of NC_056743.1, forward strand.
AAATCCCTATACAGAGTATTTATGATGTCAACTGACTTGCTCATGTACAGTAAATCCATCAGTAATGGGTCAGAGGATGCCTTTTATGCCAGACACAGTTCAACTCTTAACAGTTTGTAGGATACTGAGTATAGTGACAGGCTCTGAGTCTGCCCATGTAGGACATGTTCTTTAGGCCTTTTACCCTTTTAGTAAGGAATCTCTGTGGGCATTCCAATTGTTGGATGTGTGTTGACAAATACATGCCAAAGGGGTCAATATATTAAATGATTGGCTTAATGAGGGCCAAGTAAAAGGGGACAATAATATCCGTAGATCTAGATACAATGACTTTGTTTATAACCTGTGCAATATAGAAGGACTTTTTTAAAACAATAGACACATGTTCATTAAAAGTTAGGTCACTGTCCACTTAAGTTTCCAAACCTGAACAATTGGGTCAACACTTAGGGGTGTATTATCAACGCAGTAAGGTAGATGACTTCTCAAAGGATACAATAATGCATTTTTTTGGCATTGAGTTTCAGTCCATGATTTTGGCATCAGTTATTTACCTTCCTGCAGGATGGCTAAGTCATTTGGGGATTCAGTGACTGGACCTAATTTGCAGTCATCTACAAACACAGACAGCCAAACAGCAAATTAATGACCTCTTAACAGTGCCTTGTGTGATTTGCCACTATTGCAAGGTAAAGATTTTTATCCTCTAAGGATGGACTTGTTAAGCACATCAGCATGTCCTGCTCCATTTAGATAATGAGTATAAGTTCAGCCAGTCTAACGGTGGTCCCGGGTCGAAAGGTTTTCAGCAAGTGATGCCATAAATAAACACCGTTCTGTGTAACAGGTAAGTCACAGCTGCTAACATCTTCTTGGAAGTCAGTGTCCTCTTTTGTATGTAGAAATATGGGAACACAGATCAATAGCAATCTGAATTTGGACTACCAGGTTTCCACGGTGGTAAGGAAAGACTTCTACATTGTGCATCACATAAGTAAAGGCATCTCATCCAGGTCTAAGGATGTTATAACTCCACTTTATTCAACCCTACAGACCATTAATAGAGTACAGTGCTCACTTCTACAGGTATTGCACCAGACACCTGCAGCAACTAGAGAGACCTTAGAGGTTTCTCACTAAGAAGATGCAGGGCCTCCAAACAACTAAAAGCCCTGTCACTGTACACTGTATCATATAGGCTACCGAGAGGTAACTTGGGCCTGATCTACAGGGCAGTCTCTGGCCCCAACCTGATGGAAATGATGCACATCTGCAAATCAAATCACAATAGAATCACTCGCTCTAGGGATCTCAACCTTGCCAGTGATATTAGCTGAACATGCTGGAGAGACAGGTATGTCTCCCAGAGATTGCCATTGTTCTGGAATAAACTTCCACTTCATTTGAAGCAAAGCTCCTCAATGACCCTATTCAAGTGCAACCTGGACAAATGGATGGGTGACCACAAATTCACCTGGGGGTGGTACCCATGTCCCTCATGGAAAGGGGTAGTCAGTGCTGATCTGTAAAGTACGTCCATCTAACCAAGAACAACTGGGACAAACTGGGATTAACATGGCTAGGCTTATAAAGGGTCTAGGGCCAACAGCCTAGTAACCTCCTGTGAGCCTATCACTGAGGAATTTGTGTATGGGGGCTAACACACCTGATAGTTTGCCCATCAGTTTGTAGTATGAATGCCATTTTCTCATTTAACTTCAGGAAACATTGTCTACTTGAACCTCAAATCATTTTTCATAACATGTACCACACAAATTAGTATAAGTGGAAGAGATATCTACCTGTCTTGGAAGTTAGAGCTGCTAAAATGTCTCTGCGTGCAATTTGTAGTTGCTTGTTCAAAATTTAACCAAATACATTTTGGTTACATAACAACATTGCACTCCTCTGCAATAGATTGGAGCCCCTGCATACAAAGCATCATAACAGTACTGTTTTTTGCATGCAAAAACTTGGTGGGGGCAAGTCTGCTTGTTTTGTTGTTTCAGAAAAGCTGTTTGTAAGTTATATCGACTTCCTGGCAAATACAAGACCTGGTGTAAAAGGGTAATTCATCCAGCAGGTGTTCATGCCATTCAGGTTGTTAGTTGTTGTCAACAACAGCAGGCTGTTTGGGTCACCTTCTTGCTAATATGGAATAGGATGAAGCTTGCAATTCTGGGGGCAAATCCATGATAATGACTCGCTTTGTGCAGAGAAGGGGGACCCTACCATGCGTCTCCTTCTCTTTTTTACTGGGAAACCTGATGCAGGGAGCATTTTGATGAGTTGTTTGCAGTACTTCTCTGCTGTTTATGGCACAACAGCAATTGTAGGGTATGGTACAGTTTAACTGCTACTTATTCATCACTGATATTTGGTACAAGGTAGTGAGCAATAATTTTTATGAGTTCATCACCATCTGCAGTGGTGAATGTTATGGTATGCCTTTTGCATCCAGATCATGTTTTCACCATGCAACCCCATTAGCACTGAAAAATTTCAGATTTCCCAGTCTAATACTAATAGCCCCCACAGCACAAACTCGGGTGCCTCGTGATGGATACAATATGTCAAAGATCTTCAGTGCTGACACCTCCAGTAGCTAGTTTAAATTTTTGTAAGCTTTTTTTTATTATGACATGTTTGGCGTAAGGTTGGCCTTTTATGCATGTTTTTTTGTTAGTTTTATTTAATTCTTTTTATATTTATGTAAAATCATGAGGCTATAAACATACAAATACAGCAAATAAATAAAAAATAATAAAAAAATAGGGTCTCCATCATTTCTTAAGAACATGTTGGCAGTCCCTTTCTATGGTCCAATTTATCCTGCAAGATTACTCCTTTATGTACTAGTCTCCAGTACAACTGTTGTGGTAGGCTTGTCTACCTGAGCTAGGCATCAAACACCATTACTGTAAGTGCTTCCAGTGAGCTAGGATGTCTTCCAACCTTTGCGGTTATTGAACCGTGCTCTCCTCTGCATTCTGTCTTGCTTGCTTTGTGTGTGGAAGTCAGCTGTGATCAAGGACAACTGATTCAGCTGGTTCTGAGTCCAGCTACAACAGGGGAAACTTTGGGGAAAATGATCACTTAAGGGTTTAGTCCTGTAAGCCATCCACTTCAGCGTCTGTCTATCAGATGTTACAATCTGACTTTTTGGAGACCAAGCTCAGCTTATATGCTATTGTTATGAGGATCTGGTAAGTAATGGATATGAGGGAATTCTCAAAAGAGGTCTGCATCAGCTGGCCCAGTGGACAGATAAGTGGAAAGTGGAGTTTAGTGTAAAGAAGTACACTAAACGCACAGAAAATAGAGTGACGGTGGCAAAACCTTAAAAAGGGCAGAGGAATATAAAACTAATCTTGGGGATGATGCACCCTAAGAGGAGTCCTACTTTGTAATATAAAAGCGTATTTATGAAATCAGTGAGTTGCTGTGGCACATAACATGATGTATGGATTGTACTTAGGCTAAAGTAGTACTCTTTGTTTTCTTTACAGACAAAGGAAAAGCTAAGTCTGCAACACTGTATAGAGTTCTGGAGGCTACACAAAGGAAGAGACAGAGCATGCAAAGGGTAATGTTATCATAAAGTACGAACAGGCTGAGGTATGAGCACAGAACTAGATATCAGGGTCATGTCTGTATAAAAAGAAAGAGGAGAAAGGGAGGTGTATGATATCTGTGTACATGATTTTAGAAAAGTGGGGAGTTAGGTTTAAAGAAGAAACACTGGTGAAGGGGTTAAGTGTGGTAGCTGGAAGGGAAGAATGTTTCAATCTAACTTGCGAAAATACTATTCTGATGAAGAGCTGGTCCCTAGAATATGCTGCCTGAGACAATGGCACTGTGCAATCCACCGCAGATTTTTACTAAGCAAACAACAATTAACCTATGAGAATCTTGACTGTCTTTGTCTTTTGTTGATATTTACTATTACTCATGTACTTATTAACGCAGTTTTGAATACATTTATTAAGATTCATAACATTACTGTGAGCAGATACACACTAAGTGTTGGTGTTTGTTTATTTACTCATTTTAATTTTAAACAGTAGGTGATAGTGCACCGGTTAATGTTGTCACCTCCCAGCAAGAGGTTTTCCAGTTTGATTCTCGGCTGAAGCTCCTTCTGTGCAGAGTCTGCATGTCCTCCATGTGGTCAAATGAGTTTGAAAGACATGCAGGTAGGTCTGTGTGTGTATGTGGGCGCCTTCTGCAAAGGTTGTGCACCAGGCTGGCAATTCAACACCATAAAAACACCACTGCCAATCAATCTGCTGACCAGTGATTCGCTGTGGCAACCCTTAATCAAGAAAAGCTGAAAGGCATTGCTTAATTTTAAGCAGTAGGTCACAGAATCTTGTGTGCACGCCATTCTATGTACATTTTAAGTACACATTTTTAATCAAAATTGGGTGAAATACAGTTTTACATACCAGCTACAGATTCTCAATATGCACTCCATAGGATACACAGACGAAACATAAGCTCCTGTTTATAAATGCAGTTCATGTTTTTCAACCCCTCTGTTGCCTATATTAAGAACTTGTGAACCTCCGTAAGCTGAGTTGTGTGGCATAACAAGGAAAGCTGTCAAATGCTGGCAGTTTAATGCAAAGAATTAATACTCTGACGTTCACCTCATAATCATGGGTTTGATTCTGTCTTTTGCTATTGCCTATTGTATGACTGTGCAATTCACTTAACCAGACAATGCTCCTTAATGGATCCTCAAAAGAGGCACTTGTGATTTACTGACTTAAAAAAATAATTAAAAAAATCTAAGTATGACGCATGTGTGGTCAGTGTCTCATCCATTTCTTATGTTATTTCTTCAATGGTCCCTATCATTTCCATCCCTTGGCACTTTATGCTTTTACATCCTATTCACACTCCATAGTTTTGAGGAAAAGGTAATACAATAGGCACCGGCATGTTTGTCCTCCTCTTTTGCAGTGGAGTGTTGTAGCATCAACATAACACACACACTTCCACAAATGCCCACTTGATACCCCCACAGCTACCCTTTCTATACATCTAACTATGAGACACAGGCAGACTTCTGGACTGTGCTGGGAGGCTCCTATGAAGAAGAGCATGAAACACCTTTCATTCAGGGGTGGGGGAAAAATTTACCCTACCCTGCCTCCTGGAATAAGTTCCTGAACTCCAGGTTAACAGTAGTGTGATCAAACTTCATTCTGCTATACCAACAGTCTGGCTTTCATCACTAACCTTTAAGATAATCTCAACTATTCTACACTCTGTATGTTTGAAAAGAATGCAAGTGAGGCTGAAGGGGCCATCATTGTTTGGGTCTGATGTAGTACCCCTGAACATGCGTACCCCTGAACATGCCTACTTGTAACAATTTCTTAATAAAGGTATGAAGGATTTGCTTGAGAGAGAGGAAGGACATGATGGGAAAAGGCATGAGAGGGCAGCCATAACTCTTAATGGCATTGACCCCTATTTCTACTTATGGCAACTGTATGTGGCCAGCCTACCGCACTCATATTTGCGACATCACTGATCTGTTTCCACTGGCATATCTGTGTGCTTGTAATAAACTTATGAACAATAATTGCGGTATCTTATTTATATGTGCAGATAGTGTGTGATGATAAAGGAATACTGTTTAGTATTCTGGTGTCATGGACAGTGGCAAGAATGGGGTTTAAATCCAACTGGTGTCCACCAGAATGTTATAATTAAGGGGTTATTGCCACCAAAATGTAATAGTCTCTTCAGAAAAGTGTTGAATTCTATCAGTGCTGGGCAAACATACAAGGAACTATGGCATGCACTACCACCAAATATGAGGAAAAGGTTCCATCTGGTACCAGATGAATGCTGTCTCACATCCAACCACTGGTATCCAGTAGGTTAAAGTGCAAGACAGGAAGTGTACACAAGTCTAACTCTACAATCAATTCATAAATTCAACCTGACCCCAAGAGCCTTCCTTCCCTTTTGCATTTACAAAAGAAAAGATCACAAAGTTACATGCATTTTACTGACCGCATTTGTTAGCCGTAGGAAAGTAAATATGCAACATTTTAAATCATGTTTCCTTAGCTTGGCATCAGCCATGGGAGCACAGCTTGATATACGGCTTAATTAGGAAAACATAGCTTTAGTGCCCAAATGAAGGCTACATTATTTATTGCTTATTGTGCAAAGGTAACCATTTAATGGTTGGTTCATCTTAACTTGCGATCACAGTCAGTTAGTCAGACTGGATCATGGAGGTTGGCCTCAGTCAGCTCTTTGGTCATCCATTTACACCTATCCTAGATAGTATTAAAGGACAAAGCCATGAGCTGAAAAACATATTTTCATTCATATGTTGACCTTCGTTGGAATAATATTGTTACTCCAGCACTCAACATAGTTATTAATACTTTGTTGTCTGTTATACCTCAAAGTGCCCTGAATAGAGGGTCTGCTGTTGGCATGCTGTCTGATTTTATTTTACACTCAGGGTTTTTACTTCCTCACAGTAGTAAGAAGCACATTCAATGCAATATCTTTCCACCAACTTGCAGTGGATGTACTTTGATTTCATACCTTTTGACTGTCTCTGATAAGAGCATCAGTTTGTCTTTTACCTGGACATGCTTTGATTTTTGTCAGCAATCTCTCTTATGCAGTATTTTGGTACTTAAGTTAAGGTCACAGTGGAAAAAGTAGCTTAATCACTGCTTTTGCTCAATTTCAAACTGTTGTTTCAAGGCTCATTTTCTACCTGATGTGCACATTTGGTCACCTGTGACTAACAGACCCATACACATAATAACTTCCTGCATTTACATGCCTAGATTTAAAACATTTTATTGTCCCTATAGCTGGAAGAATGATCTGCTTCTAACTTAATTTCTTACGGTTATAAAGTAAAAGTTGCAGCTATACTCCTAGCCTATACAGTCACAAATTGTTTGTTAAATACCAAAAGGAAATCATATATGTCCAAATTTATATATATATATATATATATATATATATATATATAAATATATAAACAACATCAGAGAAAATAAGTGTCAAGACCACTTAAAAAATATATATACATATTTTATATATATATATATATATATATATATATATATATATATATATATATATATATATATATATAATCTATACACACACACACACACACACACACACACATATATATATATATATATATATGTTTTGCATGTAGAACTTTGGGGTTGGATTAAGGGAAGGAAAATAAATTTATGATGAGAAGCCTTGACATTTGGGTGACACTATCATTTAAATGCTCCCTTTTGGTTTTCTTAATAAATTGTAGTGCTTTTAAAACCATCAAAACAATTGCTGTAATGTTTGTTGGCAAATCAGCTTTTAACCACATCCATTTAATCCAGGTGACTGGCTTTTCTTGAAATGAAGTTTACAACTGCAACTACAAATTCTATTCCTGAAGACAGAACTTTTCATTCACCTGGAAATAAGCGCTTCTGCTGTTGACTTGAAATACATGATGTTGCCTATGACACCATCTCTCAAATTCAAGGATTTGATTTTTCTAATTTTTAATACAAAGAAAGCAGAGACCATTTCCATGGAATGAGAGTGCAGATGGTTGTTAATAATAAACGGAATACGATATACCCAGAACCAGCAGACCCGATGCATATCTGCAAGGATACAGTGAGCGAAGTTTGTAAGTTTCCTTAGGACATTCTGAAGTGCTATACTTCAATATGTACTCTATCCTGGCACTGACAGGTTATCCTAAAGCTGCTGTCAGTTGCACTGTGTAATATCCTTGTATTTGTAATTATCTGTTAATTGTATAGCACTGAACACATGAACATCCTGCAGTTGGTGAGCCTGCCATCTGAGGAATAACGGATGACCGAATCTAGTATGTACATGTTGACTCCTCATGCATGGCAAAACTCAGTAATATATGACTCTTTTTGTACTGCTGGGAAAATGTTTAATTAAAAATAAACTATGAGAGAAAGCATATGCAGTCCCACCTACACACATGCCTATACATATATACATAATTGCTGACTGGTTCAGGAAGCGGTCTTACATTTTAGGAACTGTAGGTACTCTTTAAAGCAAAACCAAAAATGGGTATATTGTTGTTTTTGTTTATTTTCAGTGCCAGCTGGATAGAAAATACAGTCAAGCATATGGTCACAAAATCAGAGTGCCAGGAGATGCAAGATCATGAACACCAGTGACAACCAGGACTCCAAAAACAAAATACTGTGGGGATATTGCAGTGGTCAAGTAGCCAGAGAAGAAATCTGTCTGGGAATAAACATCAGTGATAATCTGAAAACACCGTCTGCTCCAGGGTACAATAAGGCTTACATGAAAACAGATGGAAAAAAAATCCACTGTGATGGCAGGATTCAGCAACAGCACAAAGATGAGGATGACATTTTTGCAAGATGTTCTTAAGAAGGAACTTTTAGATAAGGATTCATTCTGAGAATCACACAAAAAGAATGTATCAGGCAGCTAAAATTCAAAATAAAGGGTAAGATAAAAAGATGCTTTAAATGCCTCAAAATGTGCAGGTGATCAGAGTTAATTTCTGGGAGCCACAGCAGATAAAAATACAGTAGGCAGCTTGAGGCCAGTAAAAAATCTTAATATTTATGAATATACAATTACGTTTTGAAAAATGTAAAATGTGCTAGCGTATGAAACTTCCTTAACTATAGCATTACTTCCTGCCTAATATATACATTTTCAACTAGTCCAATAAGAGTATGTGGATGGAAAGTGTGTTTTGAGATGATCTGCAATATAACTTAGAACACTGCTAGATTCCAAACTTCTGTTTTCACAAATGAGTAGCACTGCTAACTCTTATGTTGTGGACGTGGGAGTTTTCTGAATGTTTGCCACTGACACTCTGAAACATCTTGTTTTTTTTTTGGAATGCCACTTCTGAATTCTGCTGGCATCCCCCTTCGCAGACTTGAACAGAGTTAAGTAGAATACTAATTTCTAACTTTTTTTGTTGTCACTGCTGCATTGTTTTACTTCCTATTGTTTCATGTGCTTTCTTCTCTGCCGACCTCCTCCCCTAATACATACACTCATGCGTGTATAGGCAAGGTCTCTTTTAACTATTTCTCAGATGAGCTCATGTAACTTTTTTATGTTTATGACACTACACAGGTGTTTCACATCTTTTTAGCTTACCATTTCAACCCATCTGGCTTCATAAACAGCACTATAAGCACACAGTAAAAGAGGGGTTCAATTTTACACTTTTCATTTCCTTCCTGTAACATCACAATACACAATCACAATCACAATGCCACAGAGACAGAGTAAATCAGGTGAAGTGTGTTCACTTTCTGCTAAGCTCAGCAACAGCTACTCCATAAGGCAAAGATCACTTGATCAGCCTCCAGTTACACCAGAAGTGAATGAGTGTTGGTGAAGAAGGCAGACAGAGACATCACACACACACACACACACACACACACACACACACACACACACACACACACACACACACACACACACAGACATACACACACACACACACACACTCGTGCACACATACACATGTGCACACACACATGCAGACGCGCATGCACGCACATGCACACACACATGCACGCACACACATGCACACGCACGTGCACACACACACACACACACACACACACACACACACGCACACACACACATGTGCACGCGCACACACATGCGTACAGGCACACACACTTACAGACAGAAATACACAAATGAACAGATGCCAAAGCACAGCAGCTGTCAGCATGTACAGGAGTATTAAAAAGCAGTTGGGATACTTCATTCTTTACCAAACAGAGTCTGTTTGTGATGTTGTCCTCTGAGCTTTAACAAAGCAATAATGACTTACAGATTAGGCATTACAGGGAAATAAGGCCCAGCTCTGTGTCTGTGAAACCCAATGTCACAGATGCAGGAGTTCCAACCAAGATGAAGTTCCATTATTTCTCTGTAATGCTGGCCATAGAGAATAATATTATGCTTTTAAAATGTTAAGTTTTTATATTTTTTATTATTACTAGGGCATGCCTTCATTGAAGGTTGTGTGTCAGGGCTGGTAACCTGGTACGTAAAAATCCACTACCAATCATTAGCGGACCGGAGTTCCGCTGTGGTGACCCCTAACCGGGAAAAGCCGAAAGACACAAACAAATATATCTATCCATCTATCCATCCATCCATCTATCTGTTGCTATATAGATGCATAGATATTTGATGTAAATGAGATTCTCCATATGCTTCAGAACTTGACTAGGATATGCAATTATTGTTGGGTAAAATATTTTACATCCAAGATTATAAACCTATGCAAGTATTTTATAATAAACACACACACACACACTCCTACAGACACAGGTGCACACACACACACACACACACACACACACACACACACACACACACACACACACACACACACACACACACACACACACACACACACACACACACAAATATACAGAAACATAGCAGCTGGCAAGATTTACACCCCAGTGTAAAAAAAAAAAATGAGCTTCTTCATTCTTTACCAAGCAGGGTCTGTGAAATCCTTTTTGAGTCTCCTTTGTGCATCACTTTTTAAGGTTGTCATTTGCCATTTTGTTGTAGTCCCAGTGACAATAAACTCAGAACAAATTCACAAGAGGGTCCCTCCCAAAAGAAAATCAAGATCTAGTACCACTCTGAGAAATCTCTGTGGAAAGAAGAAATAAATGTTCCAGAGAAAAGGATGACCTTCATTCCTCATGACTGTAGCAAAATAGTCATCACCATTATGAACCACAAATTACATTACTGGAAACTCAATTTTAAACTTTACAACCACAAAAAAAAAAAGACACAAGGTGCAGGGTTTGATTCTCCCATGAAACAAATGCCTAGGCTTAAAATGGCCTACAAGGGCAGTTAGCCTACTGCTAACCTATGAACTAGTGATTTTTTTTACCCCCGTTCCAGAGACTCATACGAGCATATGAAGGAAAATGTGAGAGCTAAATTCACCAACTGGCTAAAACTCCCGGCAGAAAAAATATTTTTCAGCCCAAGGTCCTCAGAGATACAAGCTTTAAAAGGACTGAGAAGAAACAAAGAAAGAGTTCAAATTAAAACTGATAAATGACTGGGAATGTTCATCATAAACACTATGAAATATGCAAATAAAATTGAAAAATGCTGTGAAACCCTGATTTCTATATCAAAGTGGAGAATAAGGAAAGTGAAGATGCTTACAGGAATTTCTGGAGAAGACTTGCTGAAGAGTGACAAACTGGCAGAATTGTTAACAGTACTACACCCAACCAAAAAACCTTGAGGATCTCCTGTACAGTCCTCTTGAAGCAGGTAGAAGGGTCAGCCACATATCCACTAGAAGGTGTACCCTGAGTACCATATTAAGACTTAGCCCCCCCCCCCCCATACATTGTAAACACTCTAGACTGCCTAAGAAAATATCAAGGAAAAAAAATCATACAATAAGCTTTTCTTGTTACCATATTTGTAGATGTACTGTACACTGTCCTCTCTCATTCCTTCTGTACAAAAAATCATTTATAAGAAACCCTGGAGCTTCAAATCACCACACTTCTGGATGAAACACATATTATTACTCAACTACTTTATTTAATTTCTTTTCTTGCTTCAACAAGAAATACTACAAATAAACAAAAGGCATAATTATGGGTGCCACATGCTTCCAAACCTCACTAGTACTGCCATGGCAACATGGGGGAATGAGACTATTTATTGAAAGGACTTCAAAAAGATGAATTGTGTTGCCTATATTTCAATGATGATATCTTTTTATCTGGGAGGACATCACTGGGCTAGAGATATTCTTCCAACACATCATCAGTTTAATGCATTTTCTGAACTTATGGGACTTGAACGACAGTCCACAAATACTGTAATCACAAGAACAGAGACACGGATGCCTGGAACTGATCCCTAAAATGTTTATTACATAAGTACTTTCGTCGAGTCAAATACAAGATTTCAACAGATAATTTCCAAACTGAAACAGCCACATATAAATATTAAACCCAATCACATGACCCCAAGATCAATTAAACATTTAAAGAGATAAAAAACATCTGTCCCTACCAAATGCTAATATTCACCTTTTTAAATTCTCTCATAATTAAAAGAGTTTATTGTACCCCCTTAAGTAATACCATACAATAATACATCCTATATAATATTAAAATACACATAAAAAACATAAAAAACAAAACATGATGGATGAAAAAATAAACATTAAATATAAGCACACAACTCCATGGACGTTAAGTGTATACAAGTTACCTACACTGTGCCCTAAGTTTTAAAACACATCCAATAGACACCATTTCATTTAATCCTGGATGACCAACAGCCCCCAGACAAAAAATTGAATATAATTTCCTGTTCTCCAATGTCAACTGCCATGGACCACCTCTCACATTATTTTTTACCTGTTCAATAACAATGAATTTAAAATGATGCCCAGGAAATTTGAGTATGTGCCTATAAAGGGCATTAGTGGTTTTCCTTCCCCTGATGTCATTATTATACTCATAAATTCGATTCTTCAATTTACGCTCAGTCTTGCCTAAATAAAAGGCGGGGCACACCTGACATAAGGTCCCATAAACTACACCCAAACTATTGCAATTATAATTGCCTTTCATTCTCAAAATATACCCATCAATGTCAAACATTTCTCCAACATTAATGTACATACAGAATTGACAACATCCACACTTATGCATTTGTGGAACATTTGTGGATTCTTGTTTCCTAAGGGGTCTCTCTCTCTACCAAGTTCTTTAAATTCGAGCCCATTTTCCAGACTATAGTGGGTTTACTACTTATTTTGGATCTAACACCCCCATCTTCAGCCAACACACGCCAACTTTTAAAAATAATATCCTAAACCTTTTGATAATCCACTGTGAACTTAGTAATAAAGGATAGCCTAAAGTTTTTTTTTCTTCATCATTTACAACCCTCACATTTGTAGCAAGTTCTACAGCCCCACCACTATGTATGGGGATGCTATCACCACCTCCCAAAATAGGAGAGTAGCCACCCAATCTTCTTTTGGTCAACACCTCACCTCTAATCTCATGAACAAATGTTGTAGGGTTTCACTCTCAATAAACATTTCTTCCAATAAAATATACTCTGTAAGAAATGCATTGAAATTAGAAACCATCCAAGTGGCCCTCACAAACTGTCCTTTAACAACTGCTTTTTTCTGTGTTAGAAGATGGGAACTCTCAAAATGTAAGAAAGAATTGGAATAGCTGGATTTCCTATATATTGTAGACACATATTTACAATTCACCAGGTCCTTCGTCAAATTCACATCCAGGTAACTGATGATGACATTACCTATAACATATGAAAATTTTAGAAAGTCCATAGTGTTGTTAATGTATTTGAAAAAAGTGGGAATAGTAGCCCGACCTTTCCAAATAAAAAAACAGGTTATCCAGGTATCTCATGTATAACACACAGTCCTGAAATCCCAAATAATCAAGCAAGAATCTTCATTCCCATTCACACATAACAATGTTTGCAAATAAGGACCCACAAGCCACACCCATTGCAATGCCTGTTTTTGTAAAAAGAATTGTTCATCAAAATAAATATAATTATTCTTTAACACAACTTCCATCATTTCTACATATGTATTGATATTGTCCTGTTCTATCCCCTTGCTGAATAAGCATTCATGAAACCAGTCAAGACCCACACCATGCGGTATCACAGAAAATAAATCTATGACATCAACTGCAAAAAATACAAAGGATGCATCAAAACGTACATTGTTACATTTGTCAAGGAAATCCCATGAGTCAATACAAAGATGTTTTTCTTGCCTCAAAATACCCTTAATTTAAAATCAAGGTACTTTGCAAAATGAGAGGTGATAGAATTATGGGCGCCCACAATAGGACATAAGGGGGGGGGTCTTTCAATTATTTATGTAGTTTGTGTAGGTCAAATATGGTAGGAATAACCAGAGAACTCATTTTTAAACATTTAAAATCAACCAATGAAATATGTCCTTCCATCAACATATCACTCAATTGCATATTAATATTTACTTCATTTTTTGAGACTTGACTATATGTGTCACTGAACACAAATGTAACAATATATCTAATCTTGTATTACCCAGAGTTCCCATAAAGGCTACTATACAACCCCTCTCACCTCCCTCTACTGTTTTATTGTGTGTAAATATATGAATGGTTGCAGTGTAAAACGGATTGAATCTAAGGATGAAAGAGCATATCAGGATTAAAGCCTGTTGAAGAATATATCACAGATCTCTGCCTTATGTTTTTGTTTTAATACATAAGTTATGCCCTAGTACTTAGTTTATAGGCTTATAGAAAAAATTTTTTTTAATTGAAATTCAAGTTTCAAAACTTTTCCCACCATTAATGTGACCTATAACCTGTACAATTCAATTGAAAAACAAACAAATCTGTTAGGGGGAAAACATATAAAAAAATAAAAAAAAAACATACAATAAGCTGATTACATAAGTGTGCACACCCTTAAACTAATACTTTGTTGAAGCACCTTTTGATTTAATTACAACATTCAGTCTTCTTGGGTACACACCTGCCATCAATTAAAGAGACTCTGATTAACCCCAAATAATGTTCAGCTGTCCTAGTAGGATTTTCCTGAAATTTATTCAGTTGCCTGCTACAGCAAAAGCCATGGTTTGCAGAGAGCTTACAAAGCATCAAAGGGATTTCATTGTTGAAAGGTATCAGTCAGGAGAAGAGTACAACAAAATTTCCACAGCATTGGATATACCATGGAACACAGTGAAGACAGTCATCAAAAGGTGGAGAAAATATGGGACAACAGTGACAATGCAAAGAACAGGACGTACCTTCAAAATTGATGGAAAGACAAGATGAAAACTGGTCAAGGAGGCTGTCAAGAGAACTACAGCAACACTGAAGGAGCTGCAGGAATTTCTGGCAAGTACTAGTTGTCTACTACATGTGAAAACAATCTCCTGCATTCTCCATATGTCTGGACTATAGGGTAGGGTTTCAAGTTGGAAGCCTTTTCTTACACAGATTAACATCTAGGCCCGGCTAAAATTTGCAAAACAATACATCAAGTCTCCCAAAAAGCATGTGGGAAAATGTGTTATGGTCTGATGAGACCAAGTTTGAACTTTCTCAACATAATTCCAAAAGGTACATTTGGCACAAAAACAAATCTTTGCATCACCAAAAGAATACCATCCCCACAGTGAAGCATGGTGGTGACAGTATCATGCTTTGGGTTGCTTTTCTTCAGCTAGAACTGGGGCTTTAGTCAAGGTAGATGGAATTATGAACAGTTCCAAATACCAGTCACTTTTGATCTAAAACCTTCAAGCATCTGTTAGAAAGCTGAAGATAAAGAGGAATTTCACCTTTCAACATGACAATGACCCCAGACATACATCCAAATCAACAAATGGCTTCACCGGAAGAAATTTGAATTTTTGGAATGGCCCAGCCAGAGCCCAGACCTAAATCCAATAGAAAATCTGTGGGGTGACCTGAAGAGGGCTGTGCACAAGAGATGCCCTCACAATCTGACAGATTTCTAGCAGTTTTGCAAGGAAGAGTAGGCAAATATTGCCAAGTCAAGATGTGCCATGCTGATAGACTCCTACCCAAGAAGACTGAATGGTGTAATTAAATCAAAAGGTGCTTCAACAAAGTATTAGTTTAAGGGTGTGCACACATGCAACCAGCTTATTGTACTTTTTTATTTTTTATATTTTTCCCCTAACAGATTTGTTTTTCAATTGAATTGTAGAGGTTATAGGTCACATTAAAGGTGGGAAAAGTTTTGCAATAATCTATTGTGGTCTCATTTTTTATATTACAAAAAACTGGCATATTAACAGGGGTGTGTACACTTTTTATATCCATTGTATATTATTTGAATACCAAATTGATTTGTATAGATGCTTATGTTGAATATATATATATATATATATATATATATATATATATATATATATATATATACATATATATATGTGTGTGTGTGTGTATGTATTTGTGTGTGTGTGTGTGTGTGTGTGTGTGTGTGTGTGTGTGTGTGTGTGTGTGTGTGTGTGTTAACAGAAGATACTGGAAAGAAGAGGTTAAGCTCAGCTCCAGCTAACTTTGGAAAATAGTAAGAAATTAAATTGCTGGAGCTATATATATACACATATATATATATATATATATATATATATATATATATATATATATATGTGTGTGTGTGTGTGTGTGTGTGTGTGTGTGTGTGTGTCTGTCTGTGCGCGCGCACACGTGTGTGTGTGTGTTAACAGAAGATACTGGAAAGAAGAGGTTAAGCTCAGTTCCAGCTAACTTTGGAAAATAGTAAGAAATTAAATTACTGGACCTAGGCCATAAAGATGTTATCTCATGGTTTTGAATGAAGCCAGAGATGCGACAACTGTAAGAAGCATGGTTTGTTAGTCTCTGTAGGAGTAGAAGCTGATAATTCTTTTATGACTTCCAGAAACTGCACCAGATCTGAACAATGTTCTTGTGTGTCTATTATTGACATGTAGGTGCTAAATCCTGATAGTTTCTAGTAATGGGGGGTTGCATGGGAACCAGAAGTCAGATGACCAGATGTATGTGATGTCATTCTGTATAGAAATAATGTTTTAATATTAAGTGAGACAGAAGTCTTAGGGCAGTTTTTTCTTGGAACCTGAAATAGAAGGATCCCTCACCTACTTCATCTCACCTTACTCTTTTAAATAAGTAATAACAGTAATTCTCTATCAGTCAGGAAAATATAGTGAGAATAATTAAGTATTGTTTTCTGTAACTGTGTAAATGGTCCCAGTTGTGTTATTTGTAATATTTCCTGTGACTGAAACTCTGGTGTTTACTATAAATAGATATTACATATTTTCATGTTATTTTATTATTTATTATTAAACATATTTAAATGTTTCATTGTGGCTGTCTTTTAGAGATCATTTTAACTTTTGAGAGAACTTGTATCTATTGGTGACACTGTGACCACTACTGAGGTCTGGCTGTTTTGTCAACATTACCATGTGTATTAATATTAATTTCTCTCAGTATAATTGGGTACCCTTGCAAGATCCTTAGGTAGCTGGTTTGTAGTGTCTGGTGGCAGTGATAACTAGCTTATAGTCTGGGCAGAAGGGGGTATAGCTGGTAAATCTGTGCCAGCCTTTCCTGTGTGTGTGTGTGTGTGTGTGTGTGTGTGTGTGTGTGTGTGTGTGTGTGTGTGTGTGTGTGTGTGTGTGTGTGTGTGTGTGTGAAAATCAAATCTCAAAGTATGTGTGTGTCAGCTACTTGTAGCAGGGACACAAACCACTGCTTTCACAGAGATGATGCTAGACAACATGGCTTGAACACTCAGATGAGAACTTAACTCTACAGCTGTGCCAGTTGGGACTCTTACTGGTGACCTGGAGAAAAAGAGTGGGAAACCCAGAACCCAGGCTGAGTGTGTTCCCTGTGTGTTCTTAAGGGAAATTGTGCTTGATGCAGAGAGCTGCATCTGGAAATACTGGGTGTATCCATTTTTATTCCAAGTAAATGTCCATTTCCAGTTTCAGTGGTGATGATCGAGGCTCCTTGATTATTGGCCCAGAGTGGGGACATCACATATTGGTGGCAGTTGTGGGATATTAATTGAAATTCTGTAGCCTGTAGGCAGTTGACACTAAAGTTGTGTCCTTTCAGCAGCCACAATGTAAACATTCAGAAGTTCATTTCACAACTGTTTTATTTATTTATTTATTTGTTTGTTTATTTATTTTTGTTAGTTTAGTTTAGTCAGGGAAATCAGGCAAAGATGAGAGCAGACGATTATGGCAAGGTGACAAAGAGCAAGTTGGCCAAGGTGTGTGAAGCCAACAGAATGGTGTATGCCAACCTGACTAAAGAGAAAATGATTTTAGCCTTAGTCACAGCTCAGACCAGCAACCAGGAGGATAACCAGTCTGGTGATGGGTATTTGCAGCCTTCAGAAACAAGACAGTTCACCTTTTCCTCAGAGGACTTAAAACCCATCTGGAGTTAAAAAGACTTGAAATGGTGGCCAAACATTTAGAATTAGAATCAGTAGAGAGACTTTAGCATTTGGAGGCTGAAGAAAATGAGAAGCAGCATCAACATGAGCAGGAGATGTTGACTCTTCACCAGGGTCATGGAGGTAATGGGGAAGGGAATAACCAGACCTCAGAAGCAATAAAGGTCAGTAAATTTCTTCCACAATTTAGAGGGTGATCATTTTGATAGTTTTATTCATATATTTGAAAGGGTATGCAAAGAGTATAATGTTGACCAAGAGCCCTGGGTATGGTTACTGACCACCTTACTTCATGATAAAGCTGTAACTGCTGTTTCTATATTGTCTGATATTGACTATTTAAGATATGAAAATGTAAAGAAATGTTTACTTGAATGTTTTGAGTTAACACCTGAAGGTTATAGGAAAAAAACCTTCATGACCATAGACAAAAGGCAGGTGAAAGTGTGCGTGGTTATATTGCTGAGTTAAGTACTTATTTTCATAGGTGGGTGAGTGGGTGTCAGGTCACCACTTTTGAAGGGCTGGCAGACATTTTGATGAGGGAAGACGCTCTTAGCACTTTTGCCTGAGGACATCAGAATCTGGTTGGCAGACTTAGAGTGTAACTTTGCAGATGAACTGGGGAAAATGGGGATCTCTACTTATTAAGCAGGCCATCGCTGCACAAGAAAGGGATACCCAGTGGTGCACATGGATATAAGGGAACCCACAGTGAGCAGTATGAACCACCCCAAAAGAATCATCCACTAGTAAGAGGGGAAGCCACTAATTCAGGTATACAGCCAGGCTCAAGAGTTAAATGTTTTAAATGTAACCAGTGGAACTTTATATCATGCAGATGTTCATGGAGGCAAGGTGGGAAACAAAAGGTGGTGGACGAGGCAAGAGGAATAACAGTATGCCAGTGATAAGTTGTCTGGAGACAACAGGGGTACCAAACTATCACAAGAGGTTATATCCTAGCTTAGTTGATGGAAAACAGACCACTGCTAAGAGAGACAGCATCTGACATAACCATTGTGAAGCCTGCAGTGGTTAAAGAGGAGCAGTACTTGTTTGGGCAGTCCACTCCAGTCAGAGCTTTAGGAGGCACCTCATTCCAAATGCCTTTGGCCAAGGATCACCTTCATTGGGAGGATGGAGAAGGAAACAAGCAAGTAGGTGTGTTTGAGAATATCCCTGCAGATGTTCTGACAGGGAATTATTTTGATAATGCAGTATCTTGTGTGCATGCAGTGGCAAGCAGTCAGGCTTGGAGACAGGCATATGGGTCTGGTAGCCTGGGGGAGACCTAGATAGACACTGCACCTGAAGCCAGGGCTGGTGATCTGGCTATTTCAAGGAGGCAGCTACCTTGTAGCAGTGAGTCTGAAGGTGAGCCACAGCTGCTGGTAGGAACTGATGTTCCCTTGGACAGAGTGACTGCAAGGACAGAGGAGAGTGGTAGTACCAGAGCTGACAGTGAGGCACTTCAGTCAGAGAATACCAGATTTACTGTGGAAGCGGAGCTGAAAAAAGCCACAAAGAGTAGGAAACTGTCTTAGCTCCCAGACCCTACATTACAAGTCTTGAAGAAAGTAGCTAAGGAGACAGCTGATTCTCAAGTAAAGGGGGAAGCTGTATACTGGAACAAAGGGTTACTGTATAAAGAGTGGACCCATGTGGGAGGGCTAGAGGGTCAGGTAATACAGCAGTTAGTAGTGCCTAGAGCCTACCATCTGGCACTTCTAGCCATAGCCCATGACATTCCTTTTGCAGGTCATATGGGCATAAAATGTACCAAGAGATGTATTATGCAGATTTTTTATTGACCTGGGATTGCAAGGGATGTAACAGGAAACTACAGGATTTGTGAGCAGTGCCAAAAAGAAGGCAAGGCAAGAGACAAGGTCAAAACTCCATTGATGCCTTTGCCTTTGATTGTGGAGCCATTTCACAGGGTAGCTATGGATATTGTGGGGCCTCTGCATACCCCAAGTTTCACAAGGAAGAAGTATATCCTGGTGTTAGTAGATTATGGTACTAGATACCCTGAGTTGGTGGCTCTGTCTCTCATTGAGGTAGAGAAGGTGGTAAATGCTTTGTTAGAGATTTTTCATAGAGTAGGTTGCTGAGAGAAATACTGACAGCTGTGCCAGTTTCATGTCAGACCTGCTGGCTTGTCTATGGAAGCACTGTGGGGTGAAGCACCTAAATACCACCCCTACCATGCCTAGACTAATGATCTTGTGGCAAGGTAAACTCCACACTAAAGACTATGCTATGGGTATTTTCAGACTAGTTTAAGAGGGAGGGGGACAAATATTTGCCCCATCTACTGTTTGCTTACAGACAGTACCCCAGGAATCCACAGGTTTCTCACCATTTGAGTTGCTGTATGAGCATAGTGTGAGGGAGCCTTTAGATCTGATTAATGATGAGTGGAAGGGTGAGTATGAATCTCACACAAAGTCTGTTGTGGCATATGTCTTAAACCTTAGGACAAGGCTTAGGGAGCTCATGGGCTTGACCAAGGAGAACCTGGCAGGAGCTCAACATCAGAAAAAGGTCTGGTATGACAGGAATGCTTGAGCCCAAGGGCAGGAGCTCAACATCAGAAAAAGGTCTGGTATGACAGGAATGCTTGAGCCCAAGGGCAGGAGCTCAATAGCAGAAAAAGGTTTGGTATGACAGGAATGCTTGAGCCCAAGAGTATGCTGTGGGAAAATAGGTGGTGGTTCTCATTCCTGTAAGGCACAATAAGTTTCAGATAGTTTGGGACAGACCCTTTAAAGTGGTAAGGAAGGTCAGTGATGTTAAATACATGCTAGAACTGCTGGGCAGGAGTCAGGGGCACAATTTGTACCATGTTAACATGATGAAACCTTACCATGATAAGGAGGCCCTGGTGCAGAGTATTTGTGGTAGATGGCAGGAGGAGTCTGAGTGGAATCTTGTGACTGATCTCCTCAGTGAGGCTCAGACTGACACCACAGTGGAAGGGGTTGCAATATCTCATTGGCTATACTCTACCCACATTTGAGAAATCTGAGCAGTGTTACTGGAGTCTGGGGGCATGTTCACTGGGACTCCTGGGTGCACCCACCTGGTGCAGCACCATGTGGATACAAGATCCCAAAGGCGTATTAAGCAGCCCCCTTACAGGGTGCCTGAGTGAGTCAGACAGACACTGAGGGAGGAGATACAGGAAATGTTGGAACAGGGAGTAATCCAGGAGTCCAGCAGTCCCTGGGCCTACCAAGGAAAAATGGCAGCACCAGGTTCTGTGTGGACTAGAGGAAACTAGTCACACAGAGCCAGCTGCTTAACCCATGCCTAGGACAGATAAAAGCCTTAGGACAGCTGGGTGAGGCTAAGTATCCGATGACTCTTGATCTCGCCAAGGGCTACTGGCAGGTGCCCTTGACTTCCACTGCTAGATATAGGTTACATTTTGTGACTCCTTTCAGATTATATGAGTTCACAAAGATGCCCTTTGGGATAAAAATGCCCCAGTGGCATTCCTGAGGTTGGTAGATCATATCCTAGCAGGAGCAGGAGATTATGCTCTTGCTTACCTGGATGATATTGACATTTACAACCATTCCTGGTGTGAGCACCATCAGCATGTCAAGGAGGTCCTGGGCAGACTGCAAAGGGAAGGGGTGAGCATTAAGCCCAGAAAATGTCAGGTGGGTATGGCAGAGGTCTCCTACCTGAGACATAGCATGGGGAGTAATAAGATCAAGCCAGAATCTGCCAAAGTGGAAGCCATTCAGGCATGGCCTGCCCCTGTTGCTAATCAGTATGTGAGGCCATTCTTGGGGAGAGCAGGCTACTATAGAATGTTTGTTCCCAGTTATAGTACAACAGCTACTTTCCTCACAGACCTGATGAGGAAAAACAGGCCAGACAAGGTAGTGTGGAGCCGAGTCTGCAAGCAGACATTCCCAAAGCTTAAAGAGGCTATGGGAGGATCCCCCTCTGTTAGCCAGTTCCAATTACAGCAAAGAATTTGTTGTGCAGTGGATGCTTCAAACCAAGGGGTGGGGGCTTTACTCAGCCAGGTTTCTTCAGAAGGAGAAGAGCACCCAGTGGTATATATCAGCTGTAGACTCCAACCTAGGGAGGAATGTTATGCAGCAGTAGAAAATGAATGTCTAGCCATAGTATGGGCACTGCAGAAACGTCAGCCCTACCTGTTTGGAAAGAAATTCACTGTAGTTACAGACCACAATCTTTTAGCATGGCTATATCGAGCCAGCCAGCAAAATGCCAAGTTACTAAGGTGAAGCATAGGGTTCCAGGCATATGATATGACAGTGCAGCACTGTAGTGGGGTTAGCAATGTCAATGCAGGTCAGCTCTCAATACAAGGCATGGATTAATGTATTCCCAGATAGCCTCATTCCTCTCAAGTAATGTTTCTCAAGGGTCACTTGAAAAACTAGCTTGAGTCTTCAAAGGGAGAGATATGTGACAATGTAAGGTATACCAGGAGAAGTAGGACAGTGGATGTGTAACATACATACATACCTCTCAATTGTCCAGATTTTCTCAGAACGTCCAGATTTTTGTCTCATATTTCTGGTCTTTTCCCCATAAAATGTGTGATTTCCTGGATTTTTGTGGCAAATCACTGAGGACTGAATTCACTAAATAATATCCTGCACAAAAGATCTACAACCAATAAATCTAAGCACAGCAAGCAGTCAGATACAAAATAACACACTGGACTTGTAGAAATGCTATTTTAAAATAGTGTTTCTACAAATCCAGTGTGTTATTTACTAAATAATAACAAGCATTTGAGTTTTAGACTTGATAACCCTCAGAAAATGCATAGTAACATAAGTCCTTTTATTCTAACAGCTTTCTAAGTTTCCAAGAGCAATATTTAAAATTTGTCCCTATTTTGGGGGCTTTGTCCAGATTTTTTTGTGTTAAGAGATTGACAGCTATGGTAACATATGCCAGCATTGCTAGCTGGAATTTTATAAAGTATTATATGTTATTTGAATATCACACTGATTTGTACAGATGTTTATGTCAAAAATGGATTTGTAAAGTTGCTTCTGCTAAAAATGTATCAACAGTGGGTGCTGACTATGTTGTAATGGAATTAAATATATATATATATATATATATATATATATATATATATATATTATATATATATATATATATATATATATATATATATATATATATATATATATATTAACAGAGGATACTGGAAGAGAAGAGGTTAAGTTCAGCTCTAGCTAATGTTCGAAAACAGCAAGAAATTATATTACTGAGCTTAGACCATAAAGATGTTATCTCACAGTTTTGAATGAATCCAGAGACACAATGTCTGTAAGAAACATGGTTTGTTTGTTGGAGGATTAGAAGTTTGTAATTGTTTTATGACTTCCAGAAACTGCACCAGATCTGAGCCATGCTCTTGTGTGTGTGTATTATTGACATGCAGATGCTAAATCCTGACCATTTTTAGCAATGGGGGTGTTGCATGGGAAGCAGAAGTCAGATGACCAGATGTATGTGATGTAATTCTGTACAGAAATAATGTTTTACTATTGGGTAAGACAGAAGTCTCGGGGCAGTCCGTTTCTTGGAACCTGACACAGAATAATCCCTCACCGACTTCATCTTGCTTTGCTCTATTAAGTAAGTAGGAACAGTAATTCTCCAGATCGGTCAGGAAAATATAATGAGAATATTTAAGTATTGTTTTTTTGTAACTGTGTGAATCTTTCCAATTGTGTTATTTTTAATATTTCCTGTGACTGAAACTCTGGTGTTTACCGTAAACTGATATTTCATATTTTCATTTTCTTTTATTATTTATTATTAAATATATTTAAACTTTTCATTGTGGCTGGTCCTTTAGAGAATAATCTGGGAAGAAATGGGCAATGTGGGTAAATCTGTGCCAGCCTTTCCCAGGCATGTGTGTGTGTGTGTGTGTGTGTGTGTGTGTGTGTGTGTGTGTGTGTGTGTGTGTGTGTGTGTGTGTGTGTGTGTGTGTGTGTCAGCTACTTGGAGCAGAGACACCAAGCACTGGTTTCATAGAAAGGGTGGAGGAGGAATTGTCCCTCCTGCTTGGACACTCAGCTGAAGACTTAACTTTACAGCTGTGCCAGTGGGGAGCCAAACTGGGGATCTGTGGAGAGACAGAAAAAGAAATCCAGACCCCTGGCTGAGTGTGTTCCCTGTTCCCTGTGTGCTCTAAAAGGAAATTGTGCTTGCTGCAAAGATATCCATCTGGAAGTGCTGGGTCTATCCATTTTTGTTCCAAGTGAACATCCCTCTCCAGTGTCAGTGGTGAGGAATGAGGCTCATTGATTACTGACCCAGAGTGGGGACATCACAGATGGCTTCAATTAATTTTCTACACTCAGATTTACAGAGCAAACAGGGGTATTGATTTGCAAGATATGTTTAGGAATTTCTCATCTATACAAAGTCAAATCATAATTACCATAGTTTATACATTTAAGTGTAGGAAAATCTCACAGGAATATTTTAGTGTGTGACTAGTGCTTTTTGTGATGATATGGGCAAGTGCCAGCATAGCTATCTGGAGTTTTGTAAAGAATGATATGTCCTTTGAATATCAAACTGATTTATACAAGAAGCTTGTTTTATAAATGTATTAGAACTGCATATCATTTGTATATCAGACTGATTTTTTTTACATATGCATGTGCTGTAAATGTATTTGTGAGCTTTGTTTTTTGTTGAACTGTATCAACAGTGCACCCTGCTGAAATGAAGAGAAATGTACGTGTATTATTGTAGCTGAATTAAATGTATATGTTTTAGTAGATGATACTGGCACAGCAGAGGTTAACTTTAATAAAAATAAGGGAAATGTAAATGAGCTGTTAAACCATTAAAATGCCATCTCACAGTGCTGAATAGGACCGGAGATGATAGGTCTGGGAAAGAGCCTTGGTCCATTAGCGCAGTGAAAAGAGCAGAGGCCCCAGGCAGTGCCATAAACATTTGGATGTGTATTGTGGCCATATGTACTAAATTCCTGTCTCAGCTTCAAAAGGGAATACTGTAAGA
Organism: Protopterus annectens; assembly: GCF_019279795.1. NCBI lineage: Eukaryota > Metazoa > Chordata > Ceratodontiformes > Protopteridae > Protopterus > Protopterus annectens. The sequence goes on from NC_056743.1 coordinate 1,798,255,533, forward strand.
AGTTAGAGTCAGGTGACAAGATGAGGTCATTCTGCCCACCCTCTTGGAAATTATATTTTAGATATTACAAAGAGAAATCTCAGAGTATAGGGTATTCCGTTTGGGATGCCTAACTAGAAAGACCCTCACCCACAGTACCTTGCCTTGCAGAAGTAAGTAACTTAAATAGGGAACAGTAATTCTTTTAGATTGTCAGGAATATAGTAAAGCTTAGTTCAGAGAGTGTTTTTCTTCATTTGTGTGAGTCTATCTATCAATTTTAATTTCAATATTTTCTGTGATTTGAACTCTGTGGTTTACTGTAAATATATATTCAATATTTTTCTGTTCTTTTATTATTTATTATTAAATATCTTTAAAACCTTTATAACCGCGGTGGTGCAGCAGTAGCGTTGCCTCACAGCAAGAGGTTCTCCCGTTCGATTCTCAGCTAGTGTGCAGGGAATGCCTTCTGTGTGGAGTCTGCATGTCCTCCCCACGGGTCGAGTGGCATTCCAAAAGGCATGCGTGAATGGGTGTGCCTTCGTTGAAGGTTGGGCATTGAGCTGGCAACTCGGCACCATGAAAATCTACTGCCAATCATTAGTGGACTGGAGTTCCGCTGTAGCGACAACTAACCAGGAAAAGCTGAAAGACAACAACAACAATAAATATCTTTAAAACCTTTATTGTGGCTGGTCCTTGTAGAAAGTATCTAACCTTTGAGAGTACTTATATTTGGTGACACTGTCAGTGAATCTACCTTATAGTCTGGGCAAAGTTGAGCGGGTAATCTGTGCCAGCCTTTCCCAGGTGTGTGTGTGTGTGTGTGAAAATTAAATCTTAGACTGTGTGTGTGTCAGCTACTTGGGTCAGCGACACAAAGCACTGGGTTTACAGAGAGGGTGCTGGAGGATTTGGCCTGGACACTTGGCTGAGGACTTAACCCTACAGCTGTACCAGTGGAGCGTCTTATTGCGGACCTGGAGGAAGACAGATATAGAGGCATCCAGACCCCGGACTGAGTGTGTTCCCTGTGTGCTCTTAAGGGAAATTGTACTTGATTCAGTAAGATCTGCATCTGGAAATACTGAGTGCATCCATTTGTATTCCAAGTGCACGTCCCTCTCCTGTATCAGTGTTGAAAATTCAGGCTCCTTGATTACTGGCCCAACATGAGGCTGACATATTTATGGCCATCACATATTGGTAACAGTGGTGGGCATCACACTTTTAGCATGTTTTATTTCTAAATATCAACCAGATTACTTTTGTGTTCACAATTTAGCAATTATTCCAAAAGATAGCCCATTCATTTTCCTTCATTTTGGAGAAACAGCCTCTACAGGTGTCCCATTTACTTCCTGTCATTCCTCACCATTGTACACCAATGTCTTAGTGCTTCATTGAGTTGGCAAGAGTGAGTCATGGTTTTCCATGCTTCCATGAAAGTTCCCTGTTGCACATGACTGTTAGCATTCCAACCTCAATTGTGTTTGCCTATTGTAGCAACTATTCTCATCACAAGATTGTTATCAAGAAGGGGGAAATCCCAGAATTCCTCATAGACAGGCAGCAGGACCACAGCAGTTCTATCTTGCACTTTGCTGATTATCCCTCTAAAACTTGCAATGCTACACATACCCAGCCTGCTAATGATGGGGATGAAAGGGTTTTCTCTACATTATCAGGCTGACATACTTAAATATTTTACACACATAACCAGTCCTCTATAAAGGCGTAGACATTATGTAATTAGGCAAGGCATACTATATACAACTGTTTTATGTACTTAATACAAATTTATTTCTTGCAATTTATTGACCAGGCAGGTGCACCTGGGCCAGAAACATGTTCAGTGCAGAACCATAAAAATGTCAACAATGCAGCAGTTTATCATCAGAAAGTCAGACACTGATTACATTTTATTACATTTTGTAGTGATGCATCTCTACAGCTGATACATCATCTAGGTTGGTATAGGCTGCATTCAGTGTCAGTAGTGCATTATTTGTTTAGTCAGTTTATAGCAATGTGTTCTAATGTAAATTTAGCTACATTAAAGTTAGCAAGATTAAGTCAAAAATGAACATATCTGTTGCACTGAACAAGGCAGCAGACAGAGCGTCAGTGTAGAACAATATCCCTCCTCACAATTCATCAAAGTTTGGGCTTTCCTAAACTAACTGATGTATTCAAATTGATTTCATAGATTGTCTGCTTTATGTAATGGATTTGGACATGGTGGGTAAAGTAGTTGCTTATGAATATTAACTAACTCTAGCCATCTGCAATGTTAACTTACTCCTTTTTGACTGATATCCATTGTAAATGATATTGAATTGTATTAATCCATCAAAAGAACTTTCTGTAAGTATAATAAAAGACATTTGCACTGTCCTGTGATGTCCAGTAAGTCTTGTTGTGATATTCACTCTTTTTATCAGCATTTTGTAATATTTTTTACTTTATGGAATTTTATGGCTATTGTTGTATCTCCAAAATATAGAACATTTGCTATCAACTTCAGCTTCGTAGTTCATAGGATGGTTAAATGGTGGTGGGCTGATGATCCAATAAAAAATTTTGCTGTCTGTTTTTATTGTAAAGCCATTCAGATCTCCTCAGGGGTGGGTACTCTGAATCGTATTCATCTCTGTTATTAACCCCAAAATCCTGTTGGAAATTTTCAGCACACCGCCTACCAGAGTGGCAGAGGGAGTGGGAATGCATGGAGGCATTAGTTGAAGAAACAAGTTTGAGCCCCCCCCCCTTTAAGTAATAATCGTATTTCAACAGACAACAATGGTATTTTTAATTAATGTGGTTGTTTTAACATTTTTAACTAGACTTCCTTAGAAATTGAAGAGACTTTTTTACATTATTTACTAAAGGATTTAAATTTGTACCCTCATTTAAGGTAAGCACGGTGGATACTATTATTGAACTTAAGTTATTCACATGGAAGTTGAATTTTAAATTAATGTTTAAAGAACAAATTGCTGATAGAGGTTTCTACACAACTAGCAAGAAACTTAAAAGGAAAGTTGTTTTAACCACCCCCCCCCCTTCATCCTATGACTCAGGCTTTTGAGAATGTGCGCACAGCTGAGCTGCACTCAACATTCTCTAATAAACAATATACTAAGATCAAAAAATCATTTAATTTAAGAAAAAATTAACATGATTTAATGCAAAATTTAAGAAGTAATGACAGCATCAGGATTATGAAGCCTGACAAGGGTGGTGGAATTCTTATTTTTGACCAGTTAGACTATGCAAATTCTCTTTTTCACGTATTTGCAGATGAGTTAAAATACCAAACTTCCTCAAGAAATTAGGTTTTTATTGCTTATAGAAAAATAAATTTTCTTATAGAGGCTGCACTTATGCAAGGGGTTATCTCGGAAGAACTTTACAACTTTCTAAGAGTAGAACATCCATTTATTCCAGTATCATTTGGAATACCAAAAATTCATAAGAATTTAGAAGACCCACCAATTAGGATTAGTATTCCGCGGTGGTACGGAGGTAGCATTGTTACCTCACAGCAAGAGGTTCTCCCATTCGATTCTCGGCTTGGCTTGGGAGTGCCTTCTGTATGGAGTCTGCATGTTCTCCCCGCTGTTGGGTAGCATTCGAAAGACATGCGTGTATAAATGGGCATGCCTTCATTGAAGGTTGGGCGTCAAGCTGACACCTTGGCATTTCGTAAAAAAAAATCTACTGCCAATCATTAGCGAACCGGAGTTCCGCTGTGGCGACCCCTTACCGGGACAAAGCCGAAAGAGAAACATTTCAGCTAGTGGGAGTCCAACATACCCCCTAGGTGTCTTTATTGGCAGGTTATTCAAAGGGGTACGTGATCCTGTACATTATTTGTTAAAGGATTCCTGGGATTTTTTTACTAAAATCAACCAGATGTGGTATTCTAGTGACTGCTGTTCCTCTACAGTCGATGTAGTGGATCTATTACATCCATTCCACATGAAGAGGGCCTAGAACTATTTTATGAGGCAGCAAGGGTTGGTGATGGAATTTATTCTCAAAAATGATTTCTTTACTTTTGAAGGTGAATATTACAAACAGTTTAAAGGTGTGGCAATGGGGGCAAGTTGTGCCCCATTATATGCCAACATGGTCCTATACACATGGGAAGGTAAATATGTATTTAAATCTGAATTCCATACAAAATGGTTCACATATCTTTGATTTTTGGATGATGTGTTTATCATATGGAAGGAGTCAGATAGCCAACCCATAGTGTTTGTAGAGTACATTAACAATATATGTATGTATTTTAAATTTACTTCCACAACCTCTGACACAACAATTAACTACCTGGATGTAGCAGTCTCAAAGAACCAGGCAGCAAGTTTGTTTTACTTCAAATATATTCAGGAAGCACACATTTTCTAATAATTGCCTAGATTACAAAATCTGTCACCCTAAATTCACCAAGCATAACATTTTTAAGAGGCAACTTGTCAGAGCAGCATGCATGTGTTCAGACACCAACAGTTTCCACCAATAGATGAAAATTATTACAAACGTTTAAAAGCAGTGGGTACCCCAGCAAAGTATTAGAACCCAAAAGGGCTCAGATTTTGTTTGGGTGAGAATTAAATTCAAGCCCCTACTAGGTGAAATTAATCTTGGTGGTACTATAAACAAGACAACGAACAATCCTAACACAGTGATAGTATGGTATTACCATTTGGTTGTAGGGGAAAAGAAGGTGAGAGAAATTATATCTAGAAACTGGACAATTTTTAAGGGCAATTCTGATGTCCTAAAAATTCTAGGGAATGAGACAAACTTTGTTTACAAGATGGGGAGGAATTTAAAATCAATATCTGAATACGCGGTCAAAATAATTTCTTTACTTGATAAAGGTACTACCATGTGTGGGACATGCAGACAATGCCCCGACATACTTGAATCTAATAATGTAGTATTAAAGGAAAATGGATACAAGGTTAATTTGCAGAAAGGAAATTGCAACACCAAGGGTATAGTTTATATTTCAATCTGCCACACCTGTGGTAGTTATATAGGTAAGACAGAAAGCTTAAAACAAGGATCTACAAATATCTGTATGGAAAACGGATACAAGGTTAATTTGCACAAAGGAAATTGCAACACCAAGGGTATAGTTTACATTTCAATCTGCCAAGCCTGTGGCAGTTATTATATAGGTAAGACAGAAAGAAAGCTTAGAACAAGGATCTACAAATATCTGTATGCAATATCAAGGGGTAATGTGAATAATTCACTGTATAAACACTTCTTATAACGTTAGAACTTCACTAGATTTAAATTTGGGGATCTTAGAACAAGTTCCATTAAATGCCCGAGGTGGATGGTGGGAGCTCCAACTGGAGTTAAGAGAACATTTTTCGATAATAAAATTAAACTCTAACATACCAAAAGGTATTAATGAGAACATTCCTTTGACTCCAGTGTTAAAAATAGAGCTCTGAATGTAATATAGTATTTTTCTCAAAGCTTTAACATTTTATACATTTAACATAAATATTTTAAGTTGTCAGTTTATGGAGCAGTGTGGATCACTTTAGCTATAGAAATTTTAATTTGTAAATTTTCTAATTAATTAACTAGAATGTAAATGATACCTATTACATAAGAGGTGCTTATGGAAAGAATAACTTAGTTCTGAAGAAGCCTCTGTTTTGGTGAGGGAGACAAAAGCACTTAACTTTCTTTGTGTTTGGAATAAAGTGTATTCCTAACAACTTTAGTCCTGTTATTCCTGTGGAGGTATGGAGCTTATGGTGTGGACCCAATGAATTGCTTTTCTAAGCTGGTCAAAGTCTATCATGAAATAATCCCTTGTAGAAACCCTCATGGACCATAATTCAGCAGTCTGTATGCCACATGCAATTAGACATGCTGAAATCATTTCTTAACACTAACCCACTGTAGACTGTCAAGCAGGTACCTGAAAATATATAAGTAACTCCTTGTTTGTCTCATTTTGGTTCAGGGAAGCTTTACATAAGCAATCACAGTCCTTACAAAGATGGTAAACCTAGGCTAGTCAATTCTGTTAACTGACACTCCTTTTCACGAGTGAATACTGGACTGCATGCAGACTTAACATAGACTGACAGACAGCAATAACTGAATATATCCATACCTACTAAGTGAGGCCATTAGGCTTGACATCATTATAAAGGCTTGTGTCTGTTTCTGAGCCATTGTGTTGAAACAATTTTATTTATTTATTTTTTAAATGGTAGATTACATAGCTCCTGTGATTCCTCAAAAAGGGAAGTTTGTGGTTATTTTTACTTACATTTCATTGTTTTGTTCAGAACTTTGAAGCTGAGGTCTTTGGGGACTTTTGCTTTCTTGTGCAGCTTAACTTTGCACCCTTACCTCTAAGGCAGCAAAAGCAACTATTTTTGCAATCCAGATGTTTCATAACATAAGCCAGAGTTGAATTGAAATATACATAAAAGTGGCAGGATTCTGAAACACGTTCATACCTAGTAAAATTTGGAACTGCATGCAGTTGCATATTTTTGAGTAATTATAAGGGTCACTTGAAAATTTTATCTGAAAATTTCAGAAATATTTAGTAGAGATTGTGGTTCATCAATACCAAACCAGTCTTTAGCTTAGATGATACAACATGTCACAAACATATCCTTAAACCAGAGCTATAATGGAATATTTATTTTGGCTTTAGTTATACTACAAGTAAACAGTACATTATGAGTTTAAAGATACTGTATTCCATATACCTAAATAATAAAAGGGAGCTCCTTGAATCTTGACTCCATCTAGAAAAGTGTGTCATAGTTGCTATCACTAAAGCCTAGATAAAAGAGAATTTGTGTCCATTTAGCTAGGTTTCTCAGAATTTTAACATATTTCTAAGTAACAGTGCATTAAACACAACTAGAGGTTGTGTTTTATTTCTGGTATCAAGAAATGTTAGCAATTTTCTGCTGTCAGAGTATACTATGGTAAGAGAATATGACCTAAAACAGCTGTAGAGTTTCACATTGGTGGCCATGAATCTTAATTAGTAGGATTTCTTAGAAAAACGTTATAGATCCTTGTATCACTATGATCTTATCCAAATCATTTCAGAGCCCCCAATGTTAATCATCAAACAGATAATAGCTTCCTTTTGGATGTTATCATTGTGATGAATGGTGGAATGGATATGGTTTGAATCCTACCACTGGCCCATATATATATATATATATATATATATATATATATATATATATATATATATATATATATATATATATATGAAATAATGTGAAGAAAAGATCCTCTCTCGTACCAAAGGAAAGGTCTCTCAAGTTATGCCACTGATATACAGAAGGTTAAAATAAAAGGAAGAAAATGCACACAAGTCTAACTCAATAATTAATCCACAAAATATAACCACAGTTCCACACTGCTGTCCTGGGTATAAAATGTCAACCCCCCCCCCAAGATTAAACTGCACACAGGTCATTTATAGAGCTGAGTCTTTGGCCTAGCGCATCAGTGTCTCCCCGTGCCCCTTACCCATGGTAACTGCCTTTCACACACACACACACACACACACACACATACACACACACACACACGCACACGCACACACGCACACGCACACACGCACACACACACACACACACACACTGCACAAGACTTGCACACACACACACACACACACACACACACACACACACACCCACACACACCCACACACACCCACACACACACACACACACACACACACACACACACACACACACACACATTTATCAGGGAAGACTGGCAAATTTCTCCAATTCCCCACAGCTTCCATCATGTAGCACTGCCACCTCTCTGGAATGGCTACGGGGACCTCAAGTTACCTGCTACTCTTAATTAAACCAAATATGAACCCATGCACATTAATATTTTCACTGGTAGCAGTCACAGAATGTCTAGCTAAGTGGAGATGGGAACAGCAACATGTTAACCTACAGTGGTAACCTTCCTTTCATAAAATAAATACCAATAATACATATAAAATAAAAAGACCAGTCGAAGCAGCATAAAAGTAAATATATGCTCTTTACTTAAACAATAAGGTAAGTGGTTCAGCTATAGATTAAATAAGCCAGTGGATAAGAAAGTGCACATGAAATATCAACATGACAGTTGCTTAGACAGACTGAAATATTTAAATGCACCACTACCTAGATTAGCTACATGTGTCGAACTACTTCTACCTTAAAAGTACTTTAACCTTTACTGCTATTAGCACCTAGAAGATATTTTTTTATTCTTCTTTTGGCTTTTCCCAGTTAGAGGTCGCCACAGTAGAACTCTGGTCCGCTAATGATTGGCAGTAGAATTTTACGGTGCCGAGTTGCCAGCCCGATGCCCAACCTTCAACAAAGGGACACCCATTCATGTATGTCTTTTGAATGCCACTCGACCATGGGGAGGACATGCATACTCCACACAGAAGGCACTCCAGCTGAGAATGGAACGGGAGTACCTCTTGCTGTGAGGCGACAACGTTACCTCCGCACCACTGCGGCTTCACTATTAGATAACAGACACAAATTGCAGACATGAAACTTAAAAGGAAATGGTCATCTTAATATCTTCCTAGCCAAAGAAAGACTGAACAAAGATGTGTATCAAATATTTGTACATTCCAGTTCCTCAATTGGATTCTTCAGAAACCATTATTCCATTTTGAACTTAAACCAAAAAAGAAGGAAATAATACACTCCAACACCAGGAATATATTTATCGCTTTCGTTTACTATTTCAGCAAACTTCATCAGACAACTGACAAATGAGTTAATTACCATTTAAACAGACAATCATCCTTATGACATCATAAATTAAATACTTAAATATAAGCCATTTAAAGAACCCATAGACCATTAATTTTAGAAGTCAGAAATACAAATATACAAATACGTAAAAATACAGATATTAAAATATTCAAACCATCATACTCCTAAAATATATGTATATATATTCATATAAATACAAAAATAAATATGAATGTAAAAATATTCATATACACATAAAGGAAAAAATCATCTCAGCAAAGCCCTCAATTTTAGAATACTTTTAAAAGAAATAGCTTCATTTAATCCTGGTTCGCTAACAGCATTCAGTTTTATTTGCCAAATCAGTTCTTTTTCATCCAGTTTTAGATCACTAGGACCTCCCCTTTCATTTTCATTAACTTTATCTAAGACTAAGAAATTGAATTCATGTGAGGGGTAGGATTTAATGTGCCTAGCCAAGGCATTTTTCAAATCTAATCTGCCTATATCATATATATGTTCATAAATCCTATTTTTCAAAGGCCTTTCAGTGCGGCCAATATAAAAAGCTGAACAACAATTACATAATCCCAAATAAACAACTCCTTTAGTATTGCAATTATATTTTCCCTTAATAGGAATACAAAAGTTCCTTAGGGTAACTTGTTTTGTCACTTTAATATATTTACACCACTTGCATGACCCACATTTGGACATACCATAATGTGGGCCATACACTTTAGGTGGATTACTTTCCAATAACATCTTCAGATTCCTGCCTCTCCTAAAAACAAACTTAGGTGATGGATCCAAATTTTTATTTATCAAATTATCCTCCATTAGGAAAAAACAATTTTTATTAATAATTTATTGTAACTCATATGCATCCATGGAGAAAGTAGTAATGAAACTGATTTTGAAATTATCACTGTTGGAAGTACTCTGAACTTGGACCATATCACTTAGCTCACTACTACTGGTATTCAAACTGGTACAAAAAATATCATTATCAACACCTTCATGTTGTTTATCAACAACTGACAACAGTGGCGTAAATATGCCTGACAAACGTTTATTACTTACTTCCTTAATGAGTTCATCAATTAGGGACTTTGGATAACCTCGTTTAAGAAACATATCCTTAAGGAGGTTACATTCATCCTTAAAATCTCTATCCAATGTGGTCATTCTGGCTGCCCGAACCAACTGACCCTTAACTATACTCCTCTTCTGAGAATAAGGATGGCAACTAGAGAAATGTAGAAATGCATTGGAATAGGTTTGCTTCCTGAATACCCTAGAAATATATTGTTGTTCACAACATAATTTAATTAATTTGATATCCAAGTAGGAAGTCTTATTAGGTTGAAAGTCCCATGTAAACTGTAGAAAGTCAGTGAACCCAGTGATGTGGTCAATGAATGTCTTTGCAGACTCAATATCTCCCCTCTAAAGGATGAATATATCATCCAAGTAACGGGTGTACCATGTGGCCTTCTCAAGAAACAAATCATTTTGAAACAAGAAATGTTTCTCCCAATAGGCCATCACCACATTTGCAAAAGTGGCCCCACAAGGCGATCCCATGGCTACACCCGTTCTTTGTAAATAAAATTGTTTATTAAAGAGGAAATAGTTATTACCCAAAATCAGTTCTAATAAATAGATAATAAGGTCAATACTGGACCCATCCACATGGTGCTCTAATAAAAATTCTCTGACCCACTCACATCCAATATCTTGAGGTATTACCGTATAAAGGTCGCGGACATCTATAGTTAAAAAATTGACATCATCTCTAAAGGGAATGTTGTTAATCGTATCCAAAAATGTCCACAAATCCTTACATATTTGCCTTTCATTTTTCAGAATTTCTTTTAATTTTAATTCACAAATTTAGTACATGCATATGTAATGCATTGCCTTCCATCAATTATAGGTTGAAATGGAGGATTATCCATGTTCTTATGAATTTTTGGTAACCCAAATAAAATGGGTATCAAAGGGTGTGGGATGGTAAAATAATTAAATAAATCAAGATCAATTCTATCATCCAAAAATAAGTCACGGATAAATCCATTAATACGTTGATATGCACCGTTTACCTCATTCAAAGAGGCTTCTACATAGGCATCATTATCTAAAAGTAAGGACATACATTGTAGATAATCACTGTTATCCATAAACACAAGGCCACCACCTTTATCTGGTTTAAGAATACGTATGTCCACAAATTTCAAGTTAAATATCAAATCTCTTTCATTTTGTGTTAAATTAAAGGTATTGATATTCATGTCCCTAACCATGTTGCAAGCTTACTGACTTAATTAATTTACTGTCACAACGGGTGGAAAACCTGGCGTCTCAAGTTGCGAGTATTTTACCTTGCAATTCTGGTAATGTTTTGGCTTCCGGTTTGCCGGTACCTGTGGTATGTACTCCCTCTAGGCTACAGCCAGGAACCTCAGGATCACAGGATCGAGGGAATGTAGCAGCAGGGGGCTCTTCACATAATGTAGCCGATGTATTTCAAAGACCAGGCAGGTCTGGATCTGTCTCAGCACCCTCAGAGATTCGCGTACACATAAATGAACGGAATTCAGTGGAAGGTCGTGTGGTATTAAATTCTAATATTGGCGACACTAGCAGTACAATGGATTTTAACCAAAACGGCTTTGTAAGTATTGCCTTTGCTGTTCCTAATTTTAATGAATGGTTAAAGGATGTCACTGGCTGTTTTGATAATAATTCAACTGCTTCTCCTAATTTCAATAGCAATGTTACTGATACAAATTTGATTAGTAACTTGAAGGTATTCGATTTAAAATTATTTCATTTTAAAAAACTGCAACTGGAAATACAATATCTGAATGAATGTATTCGTAGACAACAAGTTTCCAAAGGCCTCAGGCAATGGCGTTTTCCTTCGGGGTTGGTTGCCAACTCCAGTTTCCACAAGGATTTACTTAATTTGTTTGACAGGCAAGGTGTTGAATTTATGCAGGCATTAGTCAAGAATTATTTCAACGAACTTGAGACTTTAAAAGTTGACCTTAATACTTTGGACTCTAAAATTCGTTCTGATAAAAAAAATTTTCTAGGTATAAGTATGATTTTGTACATATTTTTTCAAGTATAGACAATGCCCAATCCAAAATTAAGGAGGGTAAAATGAAAAAATTGAAGAGGGATGCTAATGCTTATAGTAAGAATTTAGCCTATCCCATGCCTCCTAGTTTCACTACTTCTAACATGGTTAGGGACATGAATGATGGTCCTAGTGTTTCTAACACTGCCACTAACAATGTTCGTGGTAATGATGAGGTGGATAATGTCAGGAATGATGATATTTTTGATGATGACACAGTAATTGAGACCCCGGTTGTAAGGCAAAGTGATAGGTTAGCTAATAGACAACCTAATAACACTGGGGTTAATAATATTAATACCAATAATTTACATGGAACACCACCTCAGGGTTTTCAGAACAGGAAGAACAACAGAGGTAACCAGAACCAGGTATATCAACATCAACATTGGAGAAAGAAGGGGAAGAACAACAAGAAGAGGTGAATGCTCCCTTAATATGTGATTTACCTGTTAATACTTCCTTTTGTGAAACTACTGGGCCTTATAGTTGTGATATGAATAAAATGTCAATACTATGGAACAGCACTCATGATTTTAAAGTCTTTAATTTTTCTAGTTATATACCTGACCCACTACTTATAGATATTTTATCCAAAGGCCTTACTTTTGTGCCATCATCTAGGGGTGATTTGGCCATGAGCATACTCGACCTAAAATCTTTTACTAGGAAATTGAACCTAAATGTTTTATTAGGACCAAATAGCTTAATTTCTGACTTTAGAGTGTCTAGTATATTCAACCCTCCATTACATCCATCTATCTCACTGTTTGAAAGAATATGCGAGAATGATTTTAGGTCTTTGTACAATAATAAAAGACTGTACAATATCAATACCTTTAATTTAACACAAAATGAAAGAGATTTGATATTTAACTTGAAATTTGTGGACATACGTATTCTTAAACCAGATAAAGGCTGTGGCCTTGTGTTTATGGATAATAGTGATTATCTACAACGTATGTCCTTACTTTTAGATAATGATGCCTATGCATAAGCCTCTTTGAATGAGGTAAACGGTGCATATCAACGTATTAATGGATTTATCCGTGACTTATTTTTGAATGATAGAATTGATCTTGATTTATTTCATTATTTTACCATCCCACACCCTTTGATACCCATTTTATTTGGGTTACCAAAAATTCATAAGAACATGGATAATCCTCCATTTCGACCTATAATTGATGGAAGGCAATGCATTACATATGCATGTACTAAATTTGTGGATGTAAAATTAAAAGAAATTCTGAAAAATGAAAGGCAAATATGTAAGGATTTGTGGACATTTTTGGATACGATTAACAACATTCCCTTTAGAGATGATGTCAATTTTTTAACTATAGATGTCTGCGACCTTTATACAGTAATACCTCTAGATATTGGATGTGAGTGGGTCAGAGAATTTTTATTAGAGCACCGTGTGGATGGGTCCAGTATTGACCTTATTATCTATTTATTAGAACTGATTTTGGGTAATAACTATTTCCTCTTTAATAAATAATTTTATTTACAAAGAACGGGTGTAGCCATGGGATCGCCTTGTGGGGCCACTTTTGCGAATGTGGTGATGGCCTATTGGGAGAAACATTTCTTGTTTCAAGATAATTTGTTTCTTGAGAAGGCCACATGGTACACCTATTACTTGAACGATATATTCATCCTTTGGAGGGGAGATATTGAGTCTGCAAAGACATTCATTGACCACATCACTGGGTTCACCGACTTCCTACAGTTTACATGGGACTTTCAACCTAATAAGACTTCCTACTTGGATATCGAAGTAATTAAATTATGTTGTGAACAACAATATATTTCTAGGATATTCAGGAAGCAAACCTATTCCAATGCATTTCTACATTTCTCTAGTTGCCATCCTTATTCTCAGAAGAGGAGTGTAGTCAAGGGTCAATTGGTTCTGGCAGCCAGAATGACCACATTGGATAGAGATTTTAAGGATGAATGTAACCTCCTTAAGGATATGTTTCTTAAACGAGGTTATCCAAAGTCCCTAATTGATGAACTCATTAAGGAAGTAAGTAATAAATGTTTGTCAGGCATATTTACACCATTGTTGTCAGTTGTTGATAAACAACATGAAGGTGTTGATAATGATATTTTTTGTACCAGTTTGAATACCAGTAGTAGTGAGCTAAGTGATATGGTCCAAGTTCAGAGTACTTCCAACAGTGATAATTTCAAAATCAGTTTCATTACTACTTTCTCCATGGATGCATATGGGTTACAATCAATTATTAATAAAAATTGTTTTTTCCTAATGGAGGATAATTTGATAAATAAAAATTTGGATCCATCACCTAAGTTTGTTTTTAGGAGAGGCAGGAATCTGAAGATGTTATTGGAAAGTAATCCACCTAAAGTGTATGACCCACATTGTGGTATGTCCAAATGTGGGTCATGCAAGTGGTGTAAATATATTAAAGTGACAAAACAAGTTACCCTAAGGAACTTTTGTATTCCTATTAAGGGAAAATATAATTTCAATACTAAAGGAGTTGTTTATTTGGGATTATGTAATTGTTGTCCAGCTTTTTACATCAGCCACACTGAAAGGCCTTTGAAAAATAGGATTTATGAACATATATATGCTATAGGCAGATTAGATTTGAAAAATGCCTTGGCTAGGCACATTAAATCCTACCCCTCACATGAATTCAATTTCTTAGTCTTAGATAAAGTTAATGAAAATGAAAGGGGAGGTCCTAGTGATCTAAAACTGGATGAAAAAGAACTGATTTGGCAAATAAAACTGAATGCTGTTAGCGAACCAGGATTAAATGAAGCTATTTCTTTTAAAAGTATTCTAAAATTGAGGGCTTTGCTGAGATGATTTTTTCCTTTATGTGTATATGAATATTTTTACATTCATATTTATTTTTGTATTTATATGAATATATATATATATATATATATATATATATATATATATATATATATATATATATATATATATATATATATTTTAGGAGTATGATGGTTTGAATATTTTAATATCTGTATTTTTATGTATTTGTATATTTGTATTTCTGACTTCTAAAATGAATGGTCTATGGGTTCTTTAAATGTTGGCTTATATTTAAGTATTTAATTTATGATGTCATAAGGATGATTGTCTATTTAAATGGTAATTAACTCATTTGTCAGTTGTCTGATGAAGTTTACTGAAATAGTAAATGAAAGCGCTATCTATATTCTTGGTGTTGGAGTGTATTATTTCCTTCTTTTTTGGTTTAAGTTCATTATTCCATTTTGTTTTTGCAGAAGTCATTATGTCAGCTTATTTTTGTAGCCTGCTTTTCCACTGCAAAAGCAACTAAACCAGTCCTTGCCACCTCTAAATTACAAAGACTTAATTACATCAGCCCAGAAACTATAGAAACTACCAATACACAAGATGTCTTCACTGTCTGTATTTTAATGCCTGCTTTCTCTTCACAGTTCTAGTCAGATACTTGTGTGATGTGCACTGTAATTACATTTTATGACCAACTAGCACAAGAGGTGCAAGAGGTTATATCTTATATTGCAAATAAAAGATTCATGTATCTGTCTTTATTTGGTCTCCTTTTACATTTACAGTAGAAAAGGTCACAAGGTTACACACATTTTGCAGACCAAATGTGTTACTAGTAGGAAACATGGCAAAGCAAAAACATGTACCATCTTTAAATCAGTGTTCCTTAGTCTGGCATAAGTCCTGGCACCACAATCAGTCATTTATTTGTATATTAATGCGTTTAGCTTTACTAGGAGTAATTGTGGTGTGTTTATCATTATAAACTGCTAGATTCATCAATGTTTGGTCCACTCCAGCTCATGAAGTGGTCATTGCTAGTCTCCTTGTGTTTTCTCAAGATTTCAGAAATAGTACCCGTCTATTTCAAAGGCAGACTGATTAGCCACTGCTAGTGAGGACTGTTTCTTAAGTGAACAAAATGTAAGTAGGATCCTTGCAGACTTCATCAGTATCATAAAGGCCAATCAAAACATAATAATCCCTTTGGAATCCAGCCAGACCCATCTCTGCCATTTAAAAATTACACTGAATGTATGACAGGCAAGGTCCATAAATGTCTCAGCTAGCAAGTTTTCTCACCTCAGAGATAATAGCTATATGAATAAATCTTCTTCTCTCCATCTTATGTAAAAGCTTCCTTAAAGGCAGTACCCATCATTTCAAATCCATTAGCTCATCCTTTCTTACCTTACTTTTAAATTAACAAGACTACAAAACCACATATGCCTTTACTCTCATGTGAATTCAAACCACAGCTTAAAGACGGAGATACAGCTTAGCTTATATGGAACACTCAAAACACCCTTTTCATTATCAGTGCTTCTTCTCCTTTAGAAAAAGCTTTAAAATAATCACTAAAGCTGTTTAATTTGCCCATTGGAAAGGGGATTAAACTGTGTGGTGTGGATATCTCAAGCTTTTCTGGCAGTTAATTAAAAAGTTTAAAGAAACTCCAATGGTCATATTCTGCCTAATGATTTATGCACCCCATGCTATATAGGATATGCATACCTCTCAAATGTCCCTGATTTAAGGGATGTCCTTGATTTTTACTCACATTTTAGCTCTGTCCCTCTTAATACCTCTTAAAACGGATGACTTTTGGAGAAAGAATGGTGAATTATACTTAATAAATAATGACAATAAATAGTTATAGACTTCTTTTACTTCAAAAAATGGATATTAATTCACATTCTCTTATGTTGTCAAAGTCTAGTTAATAGTAGAAATATTTTGCACATATTCCTAATTGTTGCAGATTATTTCTGGATTCATCCCTGATTCTTTTTAGATTTGTCCCTGACTGGTTGAGAGCTATCAGGATATTGTATATTTCTGTTTAAGAGTGGGTGCTACCTTATGGTGCTGCATGACATGTGACTGTCAGAATTCCAGGTGTTTCAATAAAGCTGCTGGTTTGAAGGCTCTTCATTTACTTCATATGAAGTGTGTATTACACAGTGAAGGATCACAATGACGACATGGTTTCCTCACTCTATCTGTCTAGTCTTCCCAATATAAATATGTTGCTCGAATTACCTGATGCCAAGCCTGCCATTTACTTAAAGCAATTTCAGCAGAAATAGTATCAACGTTTCTTAATAAGCTTCGAGTAAATGAGAACCTGCTGCATGCAGTCTTACACCTCTCCCTTTTCTCCTAACTTAAACTGACAATGCCAATCATTTCCAAACCACTAAATCATACCTTCAGTCTTTCTTTGTCTTCTGGTACATTCTCTGCTCCCTCAGGCATGCACTAATTCTACCTTTCTTCAAAGTGGTCTGTCCATCACAAGTTCAAAGTTTTTATCCTGTCTCATCTCTCCAACCACTAATTAAACCCCTTGAAAGAACAGCGTGTGTTCAACTACTGAAGGTCTACAGCAAGTATGGTCTCTACACTAGTCTATAAGTTCAAAAATAGCTTTAGCATTCAATCTGCTCTGTATATGGTTACTTATTCCATTTCTAAAAATAAAAAAAGAAAAGATGTCATGTTAGTCGATCTAAAAGGGTCATTAAGTTAGTAGATCATGCATTATTAATACTAAAGCTCAAGAAAAAAAATATTTATTTATACAGTTTGTTAACTGGGGATAGAGTACTGATCCCATTAGACCAAATTCAGCAGCAGCCCAATACACATCAAGTGGAAAAAATAAAAATAATTTATGCAATAAAATAGCACACTACAAATCAAGGAATAAGTTATATTTAATAGAAAAAATTATTTAAGAAGGCAGAAGCATAACTGGTTTACCCAGCACCCTGGGTCGGTACTATGAACCAGTGCCCCACCCCCTCAGCTCTTCAAGTGAAGAGCAAAGAAAAAAAAACACTTCACTGTAATAAGCCAATTGCAAAGATTGATTAATTGCAGTCAATTCTATGCTCCAACCCCATCTATCTTCCTTTATACTGTAAAAAGAAAAAAAAAAACCACACAGACATTTCTTCTACTAGCACACCAACTAACTGGCCAGATGCAATACATTACCCCCGCCCCAGCCATTCAGGTCTCATTTCTGTGCCATGCTCTCAAACCTCCTTCAACTTATTTTAATAAAAAATAAGTCTTCCTTTTAAACTGTAGCAAACATGTAGCAAACAGTTGCTACAGTTTATAACTTGCCTAAACGGAACACTATGGTACATGCTTTAATTAAAAAATATATATTTTTAAACTGTAGCAAACACTTGCTACAATTTATATCCTGCCTGCATGGAGCACTACAGTGCTCAGGTTTTAAGCCACACTCAGAGTGCTACAAACAGTATTGCATTAAAGAGTGATCAGGATCAGCTGATTGCCCCCCTCAACACCTTCCACCCAGGGTAGTTGCCCCTCTCGCCCCATCCAATACTATAAGAAGGTGATCAGCAGAAATCACTGTGTACTATATTTACATCAGTTAGAGTATGACATGTTAGGAGTTAGAGAAAAGATGCTATAGTGAAAATGATAGATAGCATGTATAGGAGATTAGGGAGAGCATTTACAAGCAGCTTGCGCTTTGAAATGTTTTTTAATGTGTGCCTGAAAGGAGGAGTAGTTAGGGAAGTCTTTAAGATTTGAAAGAAGATCCCTCCAAGGCATGGGTCCAAGGGTAGAAAGGGAGTGCTTAGAGTACTAAAGTCTGGTTTTAGTTGCTTGCAAGAGAGGCCCTGAATGGCTATGAGATCTAAGGTTATATGACAGAGGCTGTGTAAACCAGAGGAAATAGAAGGACAGGGGTTTTCTTTCAGGGACCAGAAAAACTGGGAGGCAAGGAGTAGATTGGCTCATTGTTCTACCAGCAGCTATTTGGCTTTGACTAGTGAAAGACACTGGCATCCATACTTTGGGGAAAGGGTGATGATAATCCTCTTAAGTGGATATAAAGCTGCCTCTCTGAAAGACCAATCCAAGTGATTATAAACAAGACCCACTATGATCAAGCAGCACTTGTTGTAAAGGTAATTGCAAATATTTATTTTGTGGCCAGTACTATTCTCCTTGTTATAAATAATCTTATAAAAGTATTGCACAATTTAGATGCAGCCAACCATATACTTCTTCTTCTTAAATCTGCCAGAACATCCACCATAGCCCAACCAAGAGGTACAAAACAACTTTTACAATCTGTGGCACAGGCTCCAATGTAATAATCCATAATCCATCTGTGAATATTAATGAGATACTTGAATGCTTTCTGGAATGGCACAGAAAGACTCGAGAACTCCCCAGGAATTTTAACAACCTCAGGCTGCTGGTTGAAACACAAATATCTTTGTTGTGTAGCTAGACCTATCTCTGTCACTTAAAATTACACAGACAGAGGCCATGTAAGTTAAAGGAAATTGAAGGACATGAGTTTTCTTTCAGGGACCAGAAAGCTGGGAGCCAAAGAGCAGATTGGCTCATTGCTGAACTAGCAACCATTTGGCTTTGGTTAGTGACACTGGTGTCCATACTTTGGGTATGGATGACTGACAAGATCTAATAATACCTGAGTTCAACTGCAAGGACAATAATATGGGTAATGCTTATATATAAAATGGAGGCCACTCTGCGATTAGTAGCCATAAATTCTTCATCAAACACAAGCTTACTTCAAACTACTTGAAAAAATATATGTAGCTTCTTATCGTTGTCTGACAGTCTAGAATATTCTGCAGAAAGCTATCTGGTTACTAGTCACTGCTAAAATTAGTCTAGTACTCTCTAGTCTAACTTTTAAACTATATAACCTTTTAAGCCATCCTCCTTTGGCTCAAAAAGTCATGTATTGAGCACCCTTTGATCCTCTAAGATTAGAAGACCAGCGTGTCCTTACTTTAAAATAGCCAGTCCACATTTCAGACCGGTTGTCAGTTAGAGGGCTTTTGAAAGATTATGTCAACATATTAGAACTCTCGCCTAATTTATATTAAGTTTGCAAGTCCCAGCTGGTAGAATTTCTAACCTTTAACTAGAACAGCAAATGTCAAATAAACAAAGATTAAAGACACTAGGTTAACAACTTTGGTGTTGTGATTTATTCTGAATCTATTTAATCTTTTATTGTAATGTACTAACTTGCCCAGTTGTTCATCTCCTTATTTTCAGTTGTGTTTTAGCTTGATTGTTTGGTAACTAGGATTTATGTAGCTAATACTATCTAATACTATTAGGTGTTATATCTATAATGTGAGCATCTAGACTACATGTCTTATGATTCCAGAGATGTTTTGTTAAGTCCGAGTCTTATATTATTATTGCTCTTTCACTCTTATTCCTTATTTATGCCGATTATGTATTTATAGTGGTTCTGATTTCATAGTTAGTTTGTTTACTTTTATGTGGCCTTTTTTTATATCTGTATTGTGCCTTTTACACTCACTAAATACTGAAAATTTTAAAAGTTGTGTGTTTAATGCCTTGGCCTTGGTCTTGGTTGAAGAGGGTCATTGGACAAGCTCACTTACAACCAAATAAACAAACAAACCCAAATATAGTATATGTACACATGAAGCTTTGCTTCAGACTGAATCAGTATGTGGTCATCTAACAATACAGTTCCAGCAGCGGTGCTCCCACAAAGATACATATAACTCGATAAATTAATACCTTACATATACATTGATGTATGACATCTTCCTTATTTATAATTGTGAAGTAAATAAACAATGCATGTACTGATTCAGTAAACACTATTCTATGACTGTTCTAGGTGAGTCATGTGAAATAGACAGATAAATACAGAAACAAAAAAGTAGTTTTCTGGATTTAAAAATGCATATTTAATATTTATACAACATGCACAGTCATTATAATGGACTGGCTTTTAAACTAGTCTTGCAAACCTAGGCTATTTACGTGCAGGAAGTTGATCAAAACTATCTCTTTTAGCAGCTTGTGTGTTTACTGAATGTATGTTATAACCAATATCAGCATCAGTCACAAAGAATAACTTTGGTTGAGACCAAATTATCACTGATGAGTGCAGCTTTAGTCAGAGAAGGTGGTGATTCAAACTCTGGTATACTCAATACATTTCATGCACTGAATCATAGACAACTGATTAAAAAACTAGAAGGGTGATACAATGAGATCAGGGCACCTAAGGCTAAAAGCAAATATCAATAATGCAAATTAACAGATACATTTTACAACCCTTTCCAAGATACATCAGGACTGTCACTGACTTCCTTCAAAAATAATCTAAATAGGAATACAGGAAGTAGAACATATTAACAGATTACAGTAATTATACTTCTTGAAGACCATTAGGTCATAAGCATGAAAGTGAAATTACAATCTTATGAACTTGTTACACTTGCATATCATGACCAAGCAGTGAATATTGTTTGTTTTATTTTGTTTATTGGGAAAGCCCAGCAGGAAGGCCGCTTTTCAGTGGATGATCAAGGAGAAAAGCCTCCATATGCATAAAGTTAAAGAACAATGCATTTCACTATCATATTTTCACATTCTATGCAAATACTAAGACAGTATTGCATAAGACAGTTTTCATTTGTACTTAATAGTAAAATATAGTAAAACAAAAAGGCTGCTAATTACACTTAATGCATATTAGGAATAGCATATTGTAGGGGTATTTACACACTGCTACACTTTCACTACTGAAGACGTTCAACAGAATTTTAAGTACAGCACTTGTTATGGTGGCAGTGCTATTCTGTAGATTTAAGGAGTGTGTAGAAGAGAAATGGTATAGAAATGGAAGTCTAGGGCTAGTAATAATTTACAGTTTTAGTTTTGTAAAGACAATGAAAAAGATCAGTTTAAGGAAACTGGAGTGTAATAATACAGTAATAATACAATGTGTGATAGAGAGTAGGCTAAGGGTTCCATGAAATTAGCTTTTCAGTAATGCACCAAATGAATCATGACTTTGGCTTCATCTCATTCTTAGTTTTCTGTAAAACTGATGAACTTTTGGATGCTTTGCTGTAGGAATTGTGATAATCTACCCACCAGGAACAGTGTTATGGAAGACCTAAAGATGCATTTCTATACTCAAGAACAGAAAATTTGAAAACTCAGAATTTTCACACTTCCACATGGGATTTTTTTCTTTGTTATTGTTTCCACTTGTCCGTTTGATATTTAGGACTTGAGGTAATGTATTGACTGAACTCTCGCTGATTCGCAAAGTTGAAAAATTCTTGGTTCACATATTGAGAACCATTATCTGATGTCTCTTGATCAGGAATTCCATTTCTAGCAAAGGCATATTTCATCACTGCAGAATCACTTTGTCTTGTGGAATAATTTAACTTTACAGAATCAGGTGGTTTACATACAGGAGATAAAGTGCACTTAAGTAATGAAATAAATCATCTCCCACTTTCATCCAAAGTAAACAGGGATTATCATGTGGTTTCTGAACATGCTACATATGTCACATTTCTGCATCAGTTCTTCTTTTGTTCAGAAGAGTTGTATCAATATAGAATATCATCATCGGACATTGTTCACACTTGCTAATACCTAGGTATGATTCATGGCAGCTTAATAGAAATAATGACAGATACCTTTGAATAACAATCTTTGAATACATGAAAGTTCACTTCTGTAAGGAAAATAAACACACATGAATGGATTTAATAATTTAGAATGACCTGGCCCTTCTATCACAATCATATATCAATAGCAACTGTAGTTCAAAGTTTTACCTTGCACAAGATACAAGAAATAGTCTATAAGACTTATATCTCTTTCTAAAATGAATTTTTCTTGTACACGTGTCAGTTATGTGCATTTCAGTACTACATTTGTAGTGGATTTACAAATTACAGTTTTGCAAACATAAATAACAGCATAATAATTATAATGTAAAACATTTAAAGTCTTGGAGGTATCTTATATAAAGATCACCTGATTAAGATCTGGAGTGGTTTATTCTCTGAATCCACTGTAACTATGTTGCCATAGCATGACATTTTGACTTCCAAAATCTATGGCTAGCATCTCCTGTTCTCTGTTTGAGCATAACATGTCTGCACATCATTTAGAACTCTTGATTCATAAGCTATAGGTCTATCTTCCTTCAACAACAATGCACCATGACTTTGTTAGCTAACCCCTACCTGCTTTGTAGTTGGTTATGTCATATCAGATAATTTAAATGTAGTGCCCTAGTATTTATGCTCTTAATATCTTTCTAAATGGCATTGTTACATTCAGCAATTTATGGATGAGCTTGAGAAGATAATGCATCATGGCTAGGAAACACATAAGATGTTATTCATCATGTGGCTTTTGCATATTTGCAACTGCTTCATCTTTTGCAAGATATATATATATATATATATATATATATATATATATATATATATATATATATATGTAAGCCCATCTAAAGTTAACACATATCCCATCATATGCTATAGTGCCTTCTATTTTATTGTCTACAGTATTGCCTATTTAAATATTTTGGGCATGACAGAGGCTAGGCAATCATATGACTAGTCTAGTAACTTTAAAACTGGACTGTAAAAAGGCATGTCTATTCAAATGCTTTTATATGACGAAGTCTTATAGTTTCAGAAGACAAAAGCACTTATCTTATAAATTTTATTTTAACTTCTGTCAATAAATGCCAGTGGATTTTACTATGAAGTTTTTTTTAGAACATGTTTTGGTTGCACCTGTGTTCTGTGCCACACACACCTGATTTTAATTTATCTTTCTGCCTTCCTGGTTTACATATCCTCACACAAACTAGGCAGAAAAACTGCAAGGCTAATGTAAAATCCCAGGACTGGAAATAGATATCTGAACGTTTTGATCCAAATAAACAAATCCAATGTTCGTTAAAAGAATTTATTGAATCCAATACAAAATTGAAGTTAAAAAATAATAAAAAGTCCCTAGATGCTCACATATGATAAGTGCTTTCGATTAAGTCTTCTTCAGATCGTAATTTAAATAGGGACAGTCTTGCTTTTATACACAATGATCGTAATTTAAATAGGGACAGTCTTGCTTTTATACACAATCTTTAACCTTCAGTTAGCCAATGACAACTTGCAAAATGCGAATAACCAGTAACTTTTCTTCCTTCCAAGTCTCTTTTAATTCGTAACACCAATCAAAAGCTTTCATAGTTAAATCCCGCCTTTAATTTGGTTGCATTGGCATCCGTGAAAAATATGCAAATACGCTGCACTGGCAACCAATGTTGGCTCGACAATACATCTCTCTCTGAGCTGATATTACCAATATGAATTCACATTTTGGCCACATCCCTGTGTTGGTCATAATAGCAATTCCTATAGTAAATATGCAAAATAGCTGAAAAATCACAGCCAATAATGAACAAAAATAATCTTTTTCGTCCAATAAAATAATAACTAAGCTGAATGACATGTCGCTCCCTTCTTTCATTTGTATTTAACTTATTTTTTGATATTGTATTCTAATTAGGAGCTTGTTAAAGAAAGCCAATCAAGATAACTTTTTCATAATGAAATATTGATCAAACCCAGACAGTGATTATCTTCTAATAATGCATGATCTATCATCACAATTATTATTTTTTAACTTCAATTTTGAATTGGATTCAATAAATTCTTTTAACGAAAATTGGATTTGTTTATTTGGATAAAATCGTTCAGATATCTGTTTCCAGTCCTGGGATTTTACGTTAGCCTTGGTGTTTTTTCTGCCTAGTTTGCGTGTTTATTCCATTGGATTGGCAGTTTCACCACAGCAGTTGGGAGATATTTTTATTCATTGGTTTACATATCCTAGTTGCTAAGATTTGAGACTTTAATTCAACTTTAAATATTTTTGCCTTAACCTGCCTTGTAGTTTTCTCAAGCACAAGTCACTCTCCAGACTAGAATATAATCAACCATATTGGCTACACCATATAGTCCTTCAATAGTTACAGCTACAAGCCTGTGACAATCTTCTGGAAATTGAAATATTCCATATGGTCACGTTATAAATCTTATCTACCAAGAGGTGTATTAAATGTGCACTCCGAGTGACTAGCTGATGCATGGAATAGACTACCAAATTATACTAAAGCAATTATTAGCTTAGACATTTTTAAGAGCAACCTGGACACTTATTATGGGAATGTCTTTCAGGTACAGTGGTAAGCTAGAAGGACATTGTTGCTCATTCTTGAAATATTTGTAAGTATACATGTATATATGTATATTATGAATAACATCAAATTGCCTTTTTTCTATTTTTACTCTTTAAATACATTTTGGTTTTGTTTTGTCTTCTTTTTTATTCAAAGGTTTTATTTTACATAGATCCATTTCTTCAGGCCTGCTTTTTCTGTTGGCTTTGTTTAGTGTCACATCAGCTTCCCTTTATGGTCTGCCTCTGACTCTGTCATTTCTGATTGCACATGCAAGTTGCCAAATTTCTTACCTTCTGTTATATTAGCCCTATTTTATTCCCGATCCCCTTGTCTTCCAGTGAAAAATGAATGCCTTATTTTTGTTAGCTTCATGTTTGGTTTCAATATGCCTGTAATTTATTTCTGAAGACCAAAAGCTTGGCTTTTCTTCTTCTTTATGGTTAAAATTGCTAAATACCTCAAAGTTTCATCATCTCTGGCATTAAGGAATGTTAGATACTGGTTCCCCTTCAGAAGAGTGAAACATCATAAGCTCGAACTTCATAAGTCTGAGACCAAAAGCCTGAAAACTCAAAAGCCTGAAACTCAAAAGCCTGAAAACACACAAAATATACATACTGACTTTAATGTGGCTTCGCTATTCTTAGCGCTGTGGTGGAAAGTTACGGGCTGGGTTCAGGTAAGTGTGCGATTGTTTTTATGTTAGAGTTAGGGGTGGGATAAGTGAGTTAGGGTTAGGGCGCAGGTTAGGCGTGTGTGCGATATTGATAGACTTTAGGGTTAGGGGTGGTTTAAGTGAGTTAGGGTTAGGGCACGGGTTAGATGAGTGTGCGATAGTGACGGACCTCAGGGTTAGGGTTTGGGTTAAGGTAAGTGGGTAGATAGTAGTATCTTTGTGCTGGCATATTAGCATTATTTGTATTCTGTGTGTTTTCAGACTTTTGAGTATTCAGGCTTTTAAGTTTTCAGGCTTTTGGTCTCAGACTTATGAATTTCGAGCTTATGATGTTTCAATCTTCTGAAGGGGAACCTAGATACTATATGTTTGTGTTTTTTTTTAAATAAATCATCTCACAGTGTGATACAACTCAAATCTTTGAATCTAATACATCAATATTATTGATGGCTGTAGTAAAAACATCTTGACTCTGGCAGCTGCAAGTCAGCAGGAAAGAAGATTCATTGCACCCAGAAGTGTCATACTATCTGCAGGCAGGTGGTTCAAATCCCCTAAATTACAGAAACTTGTATTAACCTGGGGATTATAATTTGCATGTTGCACTCTGCATTTGAAATACTATGTCTATATACTAGGGTGTTTCTTTCAACAGGGTCTTAACACTTTGCCTTCTGGTATGTATGAATCATCTATGGCTCTGCTATGCCTTTTTACTGTGTTCAGTCCTACTCAATGGCAAACAACGTTTATAAATAGTATGACACTCTCAATTAGCTACTACTGGACAGAGTTCATTTACAGCAGTGACCCAGGGAAAATATTCTACAGAATATATTCTATGCATTATATAATCATCTAAAGATGCTATTCTATGCATAACATAATTCTCTACAGATGATATTCTATACATTATATAATCCTCTACAGATGACATTCTATGCATTATATGATCATACTGATATAAGACCTTCATTTTTTGTGAGAGATAATTACCAGGTTTAAGAACAGATAAATGTAAAATTACATGTAAGGTATGAGCTAATTAGACAAAATTGTCACATGGTGTAAATAAACTAGAAATACAACAAGTTATGCACATACAAACTATTTGTAAAAAGTAGATGTCATATGTTAATATCATATCAAGTAACATAAGTAATATATAAAAGCAAATAAAATAAAGTGAAATAAATTATGTCCTCTTTCTTCACTACACTTATTTTTTATCTACATTGAATATTGCAATACCAACTATAGGAGATAATTAAATAAGTTAATATATACCCAATGTTGAAACAGTGCACTACTAATGCTAAAAACTGAATATGCTTATTGCAATTTTGACTACTTTTTATGTAGGGCAAAACTGACGACATCCATTATTTTTATTTACTCCTTGTTTCCTTCAGTGACACGTCCTTATCCAGGTTTAAATTTATAGGGATACCTTAATACTTGAGTAACATTAAAATTGATTTAAAAATTGTAGAACAGCAGTACAGCAATGTATAACATACATAAAAAGTAGTAAGATGCCAAGGAGCAGTATGGCATATGCAAGTAAAATGAGGATGCTGAACAAATAAAAAGTAGCACACACAAATCAGAGTATATCCTTTCCTCAAACCATTTTAGTATGTACAGAAGGAACAATTATGCAGACCAATTAAAAAAAAAGTTTAGTTTGGTTTTTATTTATTTAGACTGTGTTAATTGAGTTAGAATCACTAGGCTATTGGCCTCTTTTGGGGGAAACTCAAATTGGTAGCTTCTATTACTATAGGAAATTTGGTCAGGGCATTGTGAAACTTCCTCTACTTGTCATTGTTGTGAATGGGAACCATTTTGGAGGAGTACTTCCTGAAATTTGGTCAGGACATTGTGGAACTTCCTCTCCTTGTCATTGTGAATGGGAACCATTTTTGAGGAGTACTTCCTGATTCCATTCCAGGTGCAGAGGCAGCCCAGAAAAACAGGGAGGCAGATGGAGAGGCAATGAGATGGAGTAGAAAAAAAATGCAAGAGAAAGCAAATATCGAGACTGGAGAATGTGTGCAGGATTCTTTGGAAATGTTTCAAAGAAACTTGTTTGATGCGGGATGAGTCAGCAAATGAAGAATGTATAATTACAACCCTCCAGTTAAGAGGGTTATGGGATGAGTTACATAGAGAAATGGTAGTGCAGAGTAAGCTTGAAAATGAAGGAGATGTTTCCTGGGGGATACATTATGGAGAAAATACAAAAGAAGGCTGCAGAAATAATCTTGAAGAATAGTGGTGAGATGGAAAAGAAAACATATGCAGAAAAAGTAAAAGAAGGCAAAAGTGAAGTAGCCGAAAAGAAGGCAGAATACATTGAAAATAGAAATACATGGTAATGATTCAAAGTAAAGAAGATAAATGGACAGATATGAAGTGTGGGACAATTTAATAGCTCCTTTGGGTGTAAAAAGCACATGAGGTAAGAGCATTTATTCTTACTAACAAAGAGACATTTTGTGACATTATATTTGAGACTGTTTTTCAGGAAATTCAGCAAACAGCTTTTTTGTGCTGCCTAAATACAGCTACTAATACAGAAAATCAGTTTTAAGCCAGAGAAAAATGCTCAAGCTAGGCAGCTATGCAGAAAAACTTAGCAAATAAACAGAGAAAAAATACTTAAAATGGAAAATTTTCTTGGAGAATATAAAAAAAGAAAGACTTTAACCCATGGAGTCTTTATGTCATAAAAGCATTTAACAGAAAGACTATCCAGGTAGAAAGAGAGACTTTGAAAGGACATTTGTAAGCTTTATTTTATTTATTTTATTTTACATTTGTTTACCGGGATTGTCCAACTGAGCCAAAAAGGGCCTTTTTCAAGAGAAATCTTGACCAATGGATGGGAGATCGCAGATATACCCCAGGGATTACCTCAGTGTCACTGCTCAACAGAGGCACAGCAAAATAATGGGTATAGTTCCCCATACTAAAGGGGTGGCGTAAGCCACAAAACTATGGGCTAGGCTTGTAAATGCCCTCGGGCAGATAGCCTAGTATGAACCTATGAACCTATTTTCAGTGGAGACCCAGGAGGAAAAGCTCCAAATTACATTTTTTTACAAAACAAAACAGTGGTAACATAGAAGAAAAAATGTAATCAAGAGTTTACATAATCAGCAGCAATTACATATTTGTACATTGTCAGCAGCAAATACATATTGAAATTGAGATGGTATAAAAAGACAGAGATACAGGAAGAAGGACGAAAAAATCGACAAGAGGTTACAGAATAACTAACAATTCATATTGCACTGAAGTTGTGCAACAACAGTATTACAGAATAATGCAGTAGGATTATAAGTCAAACATATTGCACATTATAATAGGTGGTCTTTGAAAGCAAGCACTTTTAGAAAAAAATATACTAAAGTATTTCTGCCTGGGAAGGGATGATACTCTCACCAGAATTAAGTAATTATAGTAGAAGAGAAACAGTAAAAGAATCTGGACCTGAGAATGAGGGGAGAAGAAAAGAAAAGTAAGAAAGCTAACAAGGAAAATAAGTGTTAGGGGGAGAGATAGAGGATACAATAAGGACTAGAATAAAATAAAATTAAGGGCTCATCCTGGTGATGAGCAGGAGCATAGCCAGTTTGCAGACAAGTAGGCCTTGAGACTTCTTTTGAATTTGGAGGAGTTAGCTGTGCCAATTATGGGCTGGGCAACTGAGTTACAAATTTTGGAGATGTAGTTTGAGAATAAGGTAACACCATGGGGGTCTATATCATAACCGCAAAAGCCTGTTTCAGCAAATACGTAAATGTTGACACATATTGCATGAACTGTGAATACACCAAACACCCTAAACTGCGAAATTCAAAATCTCAAAATGGCATAGTTGGCCCTTTTGTGGTATAGCTCTGTAAGGTAAGTGTGTGGTAGTTACGGACCTTAAGGTTAGGGTGCGGGTTAAGGTAACTGCATAGATAGTAATATGTGTAAGGTTTAGTGTAGGGTTAGAAGTAGGGTTTTGTTAAGTGTATGTGTGTGTATTATTTATTTTGTTTGGGTATAGCTCATTAAGGTAAGTGTGTGATAGTTACGGACCTTAGGGTTAAGGTGCGGGTTAAGGTAAGTGCAAATATGGTAGTATATGCAAGCTTTACTTTAGTGTTAGAAGTAGGGGTTTGGTTAGTGTATGTATGTGGTTTATTTATTTTGTTTGGGTGGGTAGTATGTAGCGAGCAGTGGGTTTGGCCAACTATGCCGGGTTCGAGATTTTGAATTTCGCAGTTTAGGGCGTTCGGTGTATTTGTGGTTCACGCAATATGTGTTGACATTTACATATTCATTGAAATGGGCTTTTGCGGTTATAATATAGACCCCACAATGGCTATTATTGGCTTTAGTGACATCTAGAAGAAGTCTGTTGGATGAGCAAAGGGTCCTATTGTTAGTATAGGGTTATACTAGGTTTTTCAGGGATGGACATTTGTTTTCAGGGATGAACATTTGTCTGGCTGGTAGATGACAGAATGACAAATTTTTAGTTGGTTCAGGTGTAATAGGTTAGGGAGTTCCAACCAGCCTAGTTTGTGATGTGCTGATCAATAATGAGTTCTGTCTGGGATTTTGGAGGCAAACCTGGCTATTCTGTTGTAACAGACTTCCAGTTTATTTAGATTTGATTTCTTTAAATTTGCGAAAATTGGGGAGCATTATAACAGTGAAGATAATAGATGGGTTTGAGCAATGGCAGTTTCGGTGGAGTTGGTGAGGAATGGTATGGCTCTGTAGAGTGACCAAAGTTTTATGTGGATGTTTTTGATTGTTAGTGATATGTGCAGGTCGTAACTGAGGGATTTATCATTGGTAACACCTAGTAATTTGATATGGTCTACTGTCTCAATTTTGGTGTTGTTAGTAGAGTAAATGGCAATGGGATGGGTGGTTGAGATATTTTATTGGTGGAAAATAAGAGTAACTTGGTCTTGTAAAGCCTTTTGTGTTTTTTGCAAAGTTCTGGGATCGAGGTGGCTGAGCAGATGAGTATAGAATCATCTGTATACTGTATGATGCTAGCTGATGTAGTTGCAGACTTGAGATCATTTGTAAAGATTGTAATCAGAAGTGGGCCAAGAATAGAATCTTGGGGTACTCCCACTGGGACTGGTAATAGTGATGATATTTCGTCTAGCCATTTAATGGTGTGCTGTCTATCTGACAAGTAGCTGTGGAGCCATGACAGTGTAGAATGTGAAACGTTTAAGGAAGCTAGCTAGTATAGTAATTTTTGGTGTGAGATGGTGTCAAGTGATTTTAACATGTCTAGGAACACTGAGGAAACATAAAGGCCATTGTTTCAAGACTGGTTTACCATGTTTGTGAAGCTGATTATGGCAGATGTGGCACTATGACTGGGTCTGAATCCATGATGTGTGTCTGAGAAAAAAATATTGTTGAGAAAATATGAAAGAATTTGGATTGTACACATTTCTTGAGAATTTTTGCAAGGGGAGGGAGTATAGTGATGGGTCTGTAGTTTGATAGCAGTGTTGAGGTGCCTCCTTTGTGTAGGGGAATGATACAGGATAACTTCCAGACTTTGGGAATGTATTGTTCAGTGAAGGACCAATTTGTTAGTATAGAGATTGGGTAAGAAATGGCATCAGCTACCAGTTTCAGAAAAACATTGGGAAGCAGGTCAGCTGCTAGTGTGGAAGGTTTAAATCTATGGAAAAGTGTATTGATTTATCTTGTACGTATAGGTTTAAGGCTAAATGCTACTGGATTATCTGTAGACATGGTAGGTACAGTCAGTGGTTTGTGGCTTTTTGGTCAAGTAGGGACAGAATAGAATTAGTGAAATGGGAGGCTATCCTTTCAGTGGTGTGTGGTTTGGAGTGGTTAGGATTAGATTAATGCTTTGGATTGAATAGTTGGTTTATAGAGTCCCAAAATTTCTAGGGTTTATTTTGAAATTTCTGTTGGTTTGTGGAGTTATTTTTTTGTCTATTTTTATTTGCTTTTTGACTGTGTTTCTTAATTGTTGGTAGTGTTGGAGGTTTGTTTGGTATTTGTTAACTAGGCAGTGGGGCTAAGCCCTGTCTTGTTGTGTCATGAGGAGTTTAGTGTGTTTTGTTAGCCATGGGTTAGGCTTAGTTCTTATGTGGATTTTCCTGGTAGGGGCTCCTTTATTTAGGGTTTCTAAAAATGTGTTAAAATATTGGGTTGATCATCTAATTGGAGGTATTTTAGTGGGAACCAGTTACATTGTTTCAAGTGGCAGATAAAAATATCAGTGGAGAAATTCTTTGTATTGCAAATGTACTTGTAAGTGATGGATATTTTAGGGTTTACTTTGTGTCTTAGGAGGCAGGCGGATATGTGATAACTGAAGGTGTCTGGGAGACACCCTGAGTGCTGGAATAATGAGGGCTTATTAGTGAGAACCCAGTTGAGTGTGGACTGTTTTTTTTCTGTTTTTGTCAATCCTAGTAGGGGGAGTTAATGATTTGGGAAAAGCCTAAAAGGTTAATATAGTTCAGTGGTTTTCAGAAGAACAGGAAGACCAGTCTAGGTTGAAATCACACTTTATGTAAAGAAGTACTGGTCATTCCAAAACTTGATGGCAAAAGGGGTTTATGGACTAGTGCCTGGGATTGTAATATTGTGTTAAAAATAGAAAGAGAAAAAAATTATATATATAACAAGCATGATAAATATGGAGGGGAATAGGGGTGTTGTAAAATACTGGGGATAACCCAAAACATGCTTTCTTGTGAAAAATAAGGGCATTTGATAAGTAACTGTGACAAAAGAAAATGTATGTGTGGGGAAATTGGACATGATGCAAATAATGTGAATTGAAATGTTATAAATGTAAAAAAATTGAACATTTATGGATGGGTTGCAAAAATGAAATTAACAGTAAGGAAAAGAAAAAAAAGAATGAGAAGAAATGAACAAAGAGAAATGATTTTAGAAGTAGTAGAAAAAGAAGAAAATTAGATGAGAAAAAATAATAAAGATATAGAAGAAGGTTCTCAGATAAGTGATGAAGAAGACAGAAAATGGGATGAATCTAAGGGAAAGGGGAAATGAACATTTTACAGTGCTTTCTGTAAATGTGAATAATATTAAGAATATAGAAGAATAACAATTTTACTGTGGTATGTAATACATGTGATGTAGATGTAATTATATTGAAGACACAAGATTTTTAACAAATGAAGAAAGATTACAAACAGAGAAACTATGGGTAGAAAGATAATTTGGAATTTGGGAAATGAGAGATGTTCTGGAATAGCTGTATTCTGTAGAAATACAGTAAAGGAATTAGATGTATGCATGAATATTAACCATTGTAGATTTAAAAAGGAAAGAACAAGTATTTCGAATCATAACATTATATGCTTATACTGATTGTAAAGAAAGGAAAAGCTTATTTGATTTGATTTTAGAACATGTAGTGATAAATATGAATATGATAACGACAGGAGACTTAAACTGTGATTTAAGAGGCTAGCATAAAAAGAAAGGAAATGCTATAAGAAAAATGATAGATATTATAAGATGTGGTAAGTTAAAACATTAGGACTAAAATTCATGAAATTACAAAAAGGGTATGTATAGAACTGAAATAAATTATTTTATAGTATAAGAAGGTTAAATTGGCTAGAAATAAAAGAAAAGAAGGAATATATAAAAATATACAAAGGAATAAAAATAATAAATGAGAAGAAGGAAAGAGATTAGTAACACATTATGGAAAGCTCATATTACTATGAGCATATTCTATAAAAATTAGTCTGAATGGTGGATGACATTAAATGAAAAATATTAAAAAAAGTTTTACAGTGGCCATATGAGGTGAGAAAAGTAAAAAAAGAAAGAACATATAATGATGCATTGGAAGATTTAGAACATGATGATAGAAAGTACGTTGACAAAGAAAAAGAATTATATGAAAGAAACCAATGAAAAAACAAGAATTGTAATATAAGCAAAGATATTTTTTACAAGGAAAAAGAGAAGTATCAAGTTACTTAAGCAGATTAGTAAAGGAAGATGGAAGTGTAGTGAGAGAAATAAAAATGTAAGAGGAGAAATAGAAATCAGGAAAAGATTATAAATAGTGTAGTACAATATGAGCAAGAAATGTCTGAAGAAAACAGTTAGTAAAAACATGGAAAGTAAAACAGTTCACAGAAAAAGAGAATAAAGAATTAAAAAATGCAATTTCTTTAAATGAGTTAAATAAAGTATTAAGACAAGTAAATATAGAGTCAGCTGCAGGCCCAAAAGGAAGAGGATATGAAATGTATAAAAAATTTAGGGACTGGAAAAATGTATATTTTGTAAAGATTTTGAATGAATGGTTATATTAAGGTTTTATCTATAAAGAATGATGTAGTGGAATACTTGAATTCATATGTAAGAAGGAAGATAGAACATAATTAAAAAATGGAGACCAGTATTGACGAATAATAATGATTATAAGATCTTTATGAAAATAATACAAAAGAGATTTGAAACAAAAATGAAAAATATTATGGAAGATAGCATATATATTATAAAGGGGGAGAGTTGTAAATACTTACTAATGATAGAGACATTGTGGATGATATTATGAACAGAAAAGAAAGAGTAAAAATCATGATAGCAGATCTTAATAAGGCATGTGATACAATTGGACATGCAATGTTATGGGTAATAATGAAAAAATGTAATATAAGTGAATAAGTTTAGAAATGATGTATGTCAGCATATAGTAATAATAACGTAAAAATACTTGTAAATGGCTGGTTAAGCCAAGAAGTACATATGAAGAGTGGCATAAAACAGGGATGTCCAATGGGTTTTATACTTTTTGCATTAGTTATAAATGTGATAATATATGAAATAAATTACAAAATGAAGGAGACAGGGTATATAACATGTGATGGGTTAAGAATTCCAGTTCTGTTAACATATGCAGATGACATTATTATAATTGCAAAAAACAAAATACGGATACAACATTTAATAATTTATACAAATGAGTGCCTAGAGATGATAGGAATGGCTTTAAATAAAGAGAAAAGTAAAGATTTAGATGATGTATTAAAGATGGGTGGTATATATTTTACAATGAATGAAATCTCTGAGTTAAGTATAAATTTGGGAATACAGCTATAAGTAGAATTCAATGGAAAAAACAACAGAACAAATAAAGCAAATGTGTCTTTTCTGGGTAACATATAAATCATCATTCAGAAAAAAGGCTTATCTGATAAATTCAGTACTGATGGGAAAAATAGCATACTTAGCAAGTATATTTATGTTGCCAACAGCAGATGAAAAGAACTTATTGCAGATATTTTTTTTTCATTTATATGGTGTTCTAGATTAAACCAAGTAAAAAGAAGAGTTTTCTATGCAAATAAAAAAGAAGGACGTTTGGGGTTAAATAAGCCAGTGGCATAAGCTACTCCATTAAGTTTGCACAAAGTGTTAAAGTAGATAAATGAAAAAAATGACAGATTAGTATTAAAAATGCATAAATATAAGCATGACAAATGTGGGGTTATGGTAAAAATAGTAAAAGAGAAAAAGTGTATAAATGAAGAAATAAAATGTTGCCAAGAAAAAAATATTTTTGCGAAAATAAAAATTGATGATATAGAAAAAGATAGGAAAGTATGGTATAAGATTCTAATCATAAAACATTACTTTGAAAAAACATAGGAAAATCTAACAGATGAAAAACAATTAAGCTATAAAAGTAAGAAGCAAATAGTGTAATCAGAAAGTAGAATGCCAAGATTTTTTGTGGAGACTGGTGATAAATAAATTGCCAGTAAAAGGAAATATGTCATATAAAAACAAAAGTAATAGAATATGTTTACATTGTCAAGAAGAAGAAACTATGGACCATGTATTTTTGAAATATAAAAGATTATAAAAGTTATAGGGAAAACTATGTAAAGAATATTTTTTGAAGATATAAAAGAAGTGGTGTAGTGGTAGCATTGTCACCTCACAGCAAGAGATTCTCTGGATTGATTCTTGGCTAGAGCGCCTTCTGTGTGGAGTCTGCATATCCTCCCTGCATTTGTGTAGGTTTTCTCTGGGTACTCCAGTTTCCTCCCACATTACAGACATGTGTCTGGAGCATTTCTCCCTGGGCCTCCACTGAAAGTTGGCCTTGTTCTAAGTCAGACCTTCCCGGTAAACAAATGTTAAATAAATAAAGTATATTAAATAAACATGGATTTGATTAAATATGAATATTATAAGAATAGATGTAAAGAATATGTTAAAAGAGTAGATAGGTTATTTTATGTTATGTGGGTCATATGGAATAAAAGAATAAATTAAATGATGTTTAATGGTAAATGGATTTTATCAACAATATTAAGTAAAATCAGATGATGGTTATGGAAAAAGGAGTGGGAATCTATTAAGGATGAAGATTTAACATGACTATAAAGGAAATTATGAATATGTGTAAACATATTTGTATATTTATTTATTTGTACATGTGTAAATATTTGTAAATATGCAAATATTTTGTAAATAAGTGTTATTTTTCTATACAAATAAATGACCTCTATCATTTTCAATATGTGTTATGGGTTCTTTTACATCTTCTTGAGCTATTACCAGCTCATGCAGATGGGATCTTGGTTTAATGTCTCATTCAAAGTTTGGCACACTCAGGAGTGTAGCAACCCCTTCCCCTTAAGGTACAGTGTAGTACCAGAAAAGCAATCCAACTGCTTGGTGTAGGAATAGAACCCAAAACCTTCTACATCAAAGGTGGATGCACTACCTGTTAAGCTATTGAAGCTGCTGGTGTCATGGTCATTTGAGTTGTGAGGAGACACTAAAATTATACTTGAGCATGTGTCATTGAACAGTGTGTAAACCAACCACAAGTGGTTGCAACCTATAAGGTGAAAAGTACTTAGACATGCCATGAATTCCAGTGTTACAACAATAACTGATAAGCATCCATGTTTTTCATAATAAAAATGCAGGTAAGGACATTTGCTGCAGTATATATATATATATATATATATATATATATATATATATATATATATATGGATCTAGGATGTTTGCTCGAGTGAGCAAATGACCGAAACCCAAATGGCCGGGCATACTTTAAGCAAAAGTGCTTTTCACTGAAGAAACACTTTCGTATAAGTATGCCTGTTGCTGAGGCTGTACTATGGTGCGGGTAAGGGAAATTTCCCTTTTCCCCACTGTAGTGCGGTCTTGGAGGGAGAATAATAAAGTAGGGGGGGGTGTGGGTGGCACAGTCCCCCACATGGGAGGTGCAGGGGGGCTTTGCCCCCCTACTAAAATGTAAATGTAGTGTTTTATTTTATTTTTTTTGTAACACGCTTTAATGAAATTGCTTTTTTGATAAAAACGCTTTTGTTAAAGTGTGTTCAGTTATTATGGATTCGGGCGTTTGCTCACTTGAGCAAACGTCCTAGATCTATATGTATATATATATATATATATATATATATATATATATATATATATATATATATATGGGTTCACTTTATAACATCGAAATACTGAAATGTCGAATTTCAGTATCTCGAAACTATAATGTTAAAAATAGCGAACGTTCATAATCGCGAATTTGACGTATGTCGAAAATATGTCGAATTCGCGGTTATGAAATTGCGCTATGTAATGTCCGGGTTTGTGTTTTGTTGGTGCGCGGTGCCGTGTTTGGATGTAGGTGTTATGTCAGGTAAGTGAGTGTTTTGTAAGGGTTTTGAGTGGGAGTTAGAGTGTGTGTCAGGGATTGGAGAATGTGCGTGTGTGAGTGAGCTTTTGTGTTGTGTTTGTACGATCTCGGAGTTAGTATATATAAGTAGGGGGGTGATAGGGGGTGCAGGGGGGCTTGCCCCCCTGCTTATGTGTGTGTGAGTTGTGTATGTGTGTTGTTTTTTTGTTTATGTTGTGATGTGGGTGTTGTGTTGTATGTTTAGTGTAGTGTGTGCGGTGTTTTCGGTTATGTGGCTTTGCTGTTTTTGTTTGTCGGTGTTTTGTGGATTCGGTTTTATAGTCTCGAGATACTGAAATTCGATATTTCAGCATTTCGAGGTTATAAAGTGAATATAAGAATACATCAAATTCCATTGTCATGTCAATCAATAGATTAACAGTACAAACAGCTATAAATGATGATGTGTGATGCAGATATGATCAAAACAGTGCAATTCTCAAACTCCAGTGCATCGTCTCAATAGGTGATGCTGTTCATAATGCTGCACCCATTCCAAAAAGCTGTGTGACCTGCAGCAAGGTAAATGTAATCTTTCATGGTAGTATGTGATATTTAAAGCAAAAACAAAACAATATATATATAAAAAAAATGAGCAAGTGAGGATTTAGTGATTACACCCCACAATAGGCAGGGCAGTAGTACACAGTAGGGGGGGTCACATGTCATCACAATTATTGACTCTGCAGACACCATTCAGACTGATGTATGTGGCTATCTGTCACCTGTGATGAAGGATAGGCATATATGTAAACAAGGAATAAATAGCATGTCTCCATGTTAATTATTTCTGGAACCGTAATGAGAAACTGAAGCACTCTCATAATGCAGAAACAACAGACAAACTGTAGAACAAGAGCCAGTAACCATAAAACAGGTAGAGATAGCAAGATAAAACCACCAGTATAAGTCAGAACAGGCATTATACATCATAGGAATGGAATGGAACAGGGGTATATCGGTTTTGGAATAATGGGACCAGGTGGTTTAAGGCACAACTAGGAGAATCTCAGGAAAATACAACAAGTGAAAATGAAGGAAATCATATAAAACATCAAGGGCTGAAATTAGCTTAAAGTGAGTCAAAAGTATAGCATGGCAATCCCAACAGGGTCAGATTTTATCAGGCCATTGTACCTTAAAGGTAGCTATACATGTGATGCTTTGTTATATCTATCCCAAGATTGCTGAGGCAGGTTTTTATAAAACAGTACTGAAGGACATGAACAGTTACAACTGGCCTGGATCTACTCAAGAAGTTAACATGACAATGAGAATCATAGCCTCATTGGCATGCAGCTTGCAGGAGGTGCCCATCATGGCAGTAGACACGATAAGAGAAGCAACAGAATCCACAATGCAGGAGTTCTACAAGACAGAACAGTCAGAACTGCAAGCTTATGGCATTTAAGTCCAGGAAAAGAAACTGTAGTGCAGTAGTACCTATAGGAACACAGGTGAGATACAGCACATGACCTAAGAAATACAATGAGACAAGTAACTACAAGTACATTCTCATGCATGTCCCACACCTTCTACAAAGCCCATCCAAATCATAGCTATAATGTGAGCTATAGATCATAATGTCTACAACACTGTATAAGAGGTAATCAGTGGCTGCAGCCTAGTGCCCTACTACAGTTTGGATATGAGATTCAGAGAGGGGTCAGGTGATAATGACATCAGAATGGTGTCATCACTAAGAAAATAGGTTTCCTCTAACTAAACACATTTTTCCAAGTGCCAGTCATGGCCTATGGACAATGTAGTGACACAGTAAGTATCACAGCTGTTTCATACCAACTAGCTACTTGTTTTATTCTCGGCAGGGGATGCGTTTTGTATGGAGTCTGAATGTCTGCCATGCATCTCCTAGGGTTTCCTACAGGTACTGTTTTTTTCCCACTTCCCAATGAGACACAGTAGATGAATTGGTATTTTCTAATTAGGTGAATTAGTAGTTTCTAACTAGGTGTTTATATGGCATGCAAATTAGTAAGACTGACTGTTTTGCAGTAGTCTGGCTCCCTGTGCAGAATTGGTTCATATGATTTGTGTCCAT
Organism: Protopterus annectens; assembly: GCF_019279795.1. Classification (NCBI taxonomy): domain Eukaryota; kingdom Metazoa; phylum Chordata; order Ceratodontiformes; family Protopteridae; genus Protopterus; species Protopterus annectens. The sequence continues at coordinate 1,798,295,117 of NC_056743.1, forward strand.
TTGCTGCATGAATTAGCTCCATTATCCCTGCAGCCCTGTAAAGCACGTGTCAGAAAATGGGAAGATGATCACTGCCTCCCCTAATGCAGAAGCAACAGACAAACAATAGAACAAGAGCCAGTAACCATAAAACAGGAACAGATAGCAAGATAAATCCACCAGTATAAGTCAGAACATGCATTATACATCATACAACATTTGGTATAGTTTCATGCACTCTAAAAAAAAAAAAAAGAATTCAGTACAATTTGCAATAAAATTATTTTCAATAATACTCAAGATATTCTCACACCACACATTACAGACCATTACTTGGATCTGACTCAAACCAGATTAAACACTGTAGCCAAAAAGGTGGTACTGAGAATAAAGGTGCAATGTAGCATGAGTGAGGTACCATTATAACTACCCCCACAACAATAAATCTGTTATGAAAAAGAGGAATTATATGATGGAATGAAAGCGGGTATAAATATACATGGAAGAGTACAAAAGTTAAGTTCATAGGTTCATACGTGTGTACTAGGCTAATGGCCCTGGAGTCTTTACAAGCCTAGCCCATAGGATTACCCTGGCATCATGCCACCCGACCTTAGTTTCTAGTGCCTCTGTCGAGGAGAGTCACTGGAGTGATCCCTGGGGTGAATTTTCTATTTCTCATCCACGCATCAAGATTTCTCTTGAAGTGGGCCAGTGAGGTGCTCTGTTTGACATGTATGGGAAGTCTATTTCACAGCATGGGCAGTCTCTGGGTTATAAACCTGTCCCTCCAGCACGTTCTGTTGATTGTGGTAATGAGGTTGAGGTCTCTGTAGTGTGAAGTGCGGAGGGATTGGTATTTCTTTAGATGTAGCATTTCTAACAGAGCTGGGTCAGACATGGCTTTGTAAGTCAAGCAGAGATTGCCTCTAAGTAGGCAATATGAGACAGACAATAGTTCGAGTTTTCTGAGTCTGTTAATATAGGACAAGTGTTTAAGGCCTAGGATCCTCTTTGTGAGGTACCTTTGTGACCTCTCCAGTTGTTCCAGGTGTCTAGTGAGGTACATGCCAAATGGAGCATTGTACTCGATGATTGGCTTAATGAGGGAAGAGTAGAGGGAGACCATGATCTCTTTCTTCCTGGATGCAAAACCCTTAGTAATGAGATGTGCCACATAGAAAGACTTTCTGATCACAGTGGCATTGTGGAGGTGAAAAGAAAGGCTGCTGTCAGCCTGTGTTCCCAGATCCCTTATAACACCTTCTGTGTTCAGTGAACTACCATTGATGTGGTAGCTCATGGGAACTGGGTTTTTCCTAAAGGGGATGACGGCGCATTTTTTGGCATTGAGCTTAAGGCCATGGTTCTGACACCAGTTGTTGGTCTCAGTGAGGCCTTTCTGAAGGCTGTCAACATCACTTGGGGAGTTAATAATGTCTCCCAACTTGCAATCGTCTGCGAACTTTGTCAGCCAGCGTCTCTTCGTGTTGGCCTGGACTTCTGAGAAGTAGATACCAAACAGGACAGGACCCAGGACCGATCACTGTGGGACTCCACTCATGACTGGTTGGCAGTCTGACTTTGAGTCAGCTACTTTCACACTGTGGGTCCTATCTGTAAGCCAGTTTGTAACCCACCTAGTGATACAGAGGTGGATGCCTAGCTTAGTGAGTTTTTCTGTGATCCCTGAGTGAGGAATGGTGTCAAAGGCTTTGGCCAGATCAAGGTAGGCTGTATGAACCACCTTGCCTTCATCCACAGCTCTGGTGACTGACTCAAAGAAGTCGACCAAGTTGAGCAGGCATGATCTACCCTTCACAAAACCAAACTGTGTGGGATCCAGAGTTTGAAGATTGCCTATATCCTTGTTTATTAGGTCCATGATAATGCATTCCATAGTTTTGCATATCAGACTTGTCAGGCTAATGGGGTGATAGTTCCCAGGATCTGCAGTAGCTCCTCCTTTGTTGAGAGGGATGACTATAGCAGTGCACCGTTTGGTAGGGGCAAAGCCTGAGGTGAGGCTGTGACTGAACAGGGCACATGGGTGAGGTGCCAGTTCACTCTGTATTTCATGTAGAACACAGCTAGGAATATTATCAGGTCCCATAGACACTCTATTCTTGGCCTTGGACAGTGCTGTTTTAACCTGTGCAGTAGTTGATGGGAATGTATATCAGGACTGGCAAAGGGTAAGTGTTAAATTTGTTTTTCCCCTGTGGGATAGAACCTTTTTTATAGAGAACTACAAATACAGAGTAAAACATGGGGAACAAGCAAGAGGTATATCAGTTTCATGACTGTTTCCAGAAAGATTTTTGTTTATCTTATCTGATTGTTAACTGGGTAAACCCATTAGACAGTGTCACGTTTTAGGGGCAACTAGGGAGCACTGTCTGGTTAAGTAACTTGCTCAATGTCACATAATAGGCAAGTGGAGATGGAAGGAACTAAACCTTGTGCCTTTAACTCAAAGAAGAAGTTCATTAACAGCTCAAAGACTTGATCTTCTGTGCAAACTACCAGACTTAGGTTACCAGAAACATAAGTGGATAAACAAGATAGTGCAGACAGACAGGGGCGTAGTTTGTACGTAAAGAGTGGGGATTGGGTGGCAGAACAGTAGAGGACCACATAACAACCGAGAATGGAATTATATGTTGTGGTCACATGTGTGCACAGGGACACAAAGCCACAGATAGTAGACACAGAATGAGTAGCTAGAAAATATCTCACTGTGAGGGTCATCCAAAGCAGAAGGAACTCAACTAAGATAGAGAATCAATAAACATATGTGTGTTTCCATGGCATTCATGTGGTCCTGTGACTGCTTGCAATGCATTCATGTGAATCTCTTGAGTGTTTCCATGGCATTCATGTGGGTCCCACTGTACAGTATGTTGACAGCTTGACCTTGAACCAGAGCGTACTAATCTTGTTTGAGGATGTAGGAGACTCATCCCAAAGAGCATGGCAATTGTCATGACAATGTTAATTATATCCGCAGAGACTATGGTTTTACTGCCCTGCATGCAGATCCCTCCTACATGAACTGCTGGACTTTTTCTTTCTTTTCTTAAAATTTACAGACCTTTATTGTGAGCCTGTCATTGAGCACTCATTTTTCCTGTTGGAAGAATTGGAATTAGAAATGGTTACAAATGTTTTTGGAGCCTCATAGATTATGAAAGCGACTTTCCTTGGTTTGAAGTTATTTGCACTGGCTTGTCATGTAGTACAATGACTATACTTCAGAAGTTTTTAAAAAATCCGTATTGTCTGCTGCTGCTTGTAGTAGTTAATTGCACTATATTACACTGTATCTGTTAGTTGTAGGGCTGGTGTTGGTAGTTTGTGTGGTCTTGTTACACTTGTACACCAAACCAGCTATTCTACATTAAGAAGGTGTTTTTCTGTACCCTTGTGGCAGCAGTGTGATGATCTTACCTGTCTGAGTTGGGGGTTGCTGGTAGAAGGTTATTGTCTGCTTTCCTGATTGATAGTTAGCTTAAAAGTTGTTTCTCTTTGCTCATATTTAAGCCTCACATTTGCGTGGTGCTGCTGTTTGTACAGCAGTGATTAGCAGTGCCCTTGTATAGATGCTAAAGCTTAGAAGCACAGTCTTTTCCCTAAACAGCTGTCAGTGAAACCCTTCCAAGCTTTTCTGCTGTTCTAGGATCAGATCAGTTGTGCACTGAACAGTGCTGCCTTATTGATCAACCTTAGCCTAGACAAAGTATAGGTCCCTCTTGTAGTCTCAGTGCTACCAGTACAGTCCTGTCAAATTAACCCATTCTCTTCCGTAATAAAACATACAGTAAGAGCCTGCTATCATGGACAGGCAGTTTTCCATCATCTCTCTGGCCAGCCTGATAGACATGGGCATCCTGTGGTAATGTAGCATTTGTCTCACATAATCTCGCACTCACTTACTCCTGAAACAAACAAATTCTTTATATGAGAGACATAGTTACACTATGAAATTGGAGACATCACTCTTACATAAGATCAAATTGAATGGCAAACAGGTTGTCAGCACACACACACACACACACACACACACACACACACACACACACACACACACACACACACACACACACACACACACACACTTCCCACACTAAATAAGGACTTGACACATAAACCCACATATGTGGAGGTACTCACTTGTAACTTACCTAAAGATCAGAGGCCTCTCAAATGGAAACCACTTACATACATAACAATGCAAAAAACAACTACAACACATAATAACACACACTCTAGTGTCTCAACAAATAGCACATAAGGCGTAATACCACAAAACCTAATTTATTGGTTGTAGCTGACCTCATTGTGAATCACACGGATATTCTCCTCAGCAGGCTGGATAAGGAGCGGGTTACAGTTAGCTGCCTATCAAGGGACAGGATCCGTTAAGTCACTCAAGCAATCAAGTCACTCAACCACAAGTACTGGTATGACTCTGTCATAGTCTATGTGGGAATGAATAACTTGAGATGTACCCAGTAGCCTATATGAAGAGAGACATGACTGACCTCTCAGATTATGTGTCATAGGCAGGTATAAGCCTGGTCTTAAGCAGCATTCTACCTTCTTCAAGGATGATGTCACAATGCAAACAAAAAAATGATTGACTTTAACAATTGGCTGCCAGTCCAAGGGGATGCAATATCTGTCACTCTGGGAAGAAATGGTCAATAGGCCATGCTTCTTTGCCAGAGAGGGTCTGCACATGTCTCCCGTAAGCTTTCAAATACTGGATACTGGCAAAGGCATTAGCCACCCTTACTGTGACTTTTTTAGGCAGTGTCAAAATAACCAACCTCCCAACATAGCAAAATCCTCTCTAGATAAACTCAAGGTACTGCTGCTTAATGCTAGGAGTCTAAACAAGCAACTGCACTCCCTGGAAGCACTCCTTACTTTGGAAGATGCCAATGTCTGTGCAGTCATCAAGACGTGGTTCGACGGTGAGGAAAGCACTCCAACCATGCAGGGTTACAATGCCTTCCATAAATTCAGACCACAAACTGAGCATGAAAGAAACAAAGGAAGAGGTATGTCCATCTCCATTAAGGATAAGTACACCTTGAGACTGGTCAAACAGTATGACTGTCTTGAGCTAATCCATGTCCAATTAACAAAAGAAAAAGCCTACTACCACATCATGGTTAGCTATAGGTCCCCCACCATAAAAAAGGAAAAGTGTACAGCATACCTCAACTTACTGGAGTCACTTGCCATACAGCCTAACACCTTACACATGGGTGATTTTAATTATCCAACATCGACTGTTAAACATACACAACCATAAACATGCTGGCTCAGAGTTTCTTGGACTTTGTCAATGCAAATGCTATGGAACAACTAGTCAGCACACCCACAGGAGGCTCAAATGTCCTGGACATAGTACTCACTAATGTGGGAGAGCACTGCACCCTCCTACCTGTGTGATGTCCTCCCTAGTAAGATTGGACCATAAATCAGTCTTGTTCAATGTAAATATGAACATGTAAAAACCCATAAAATATAGACAAGTTAGAGATGACTACAAATTAAAACCTCAGGAAATAAACACTATACTAAAACTATGTAACTGGAAACCACTTTTAACCCCAGGATTAGACCAAGCAGTCCACTACTTTAACAGCATATTTATCAATGTCCTTAACACTATTTCACCCATCAGAAAAATTAGGGCAAAAGCAAATTGTGCTCCATGGCTTACCAGGGATACTAGAGCCTTATTAAAATCTCGAGGCAAAGCCTGGAAACAATGGAAAAAAAGACTATTCCCCCCCAAAATAGGCAAAGGTATCAACTACTTAGGAATCAGGCAAAAAACAGACAAATCTAGACAAACAGAACTATTTCCTAAGAATACAAAAGAAACACTCAAAAGACCCCCTCAAAATTTTGCCAAGCCATCAACTCCCTCTTAAAACATGGAAAAACAACCACCCCTCTCCTACCTCCTCCAATAACAGTAACGTAGCCTCCCAATTTAATCATCACTTCATAGACTCCATCCAGTCACTATCCAAAAAACTATCCTCAAATAACTCCTCACTCACCCCATCAAAAAAACCAGAAAATCTGCTCTCCTTTACTCTCTCACCCATTCCCACTTCCACCATTAAAAAAACTCCTCCTAAGACTTAAACCTACTACCCTTGCAGCTGATAATATACCTGCTAACTTCCTAAGAATAGCTGCTGAATCCTTATCCTACCCTATTTCTATCCTTATCAACTGGTCTATTCACAATGGGGGACAACCGACCTACCCTGGGAATTATAGGCCAAAAAGGTTGACTAGCCTTATCTGCAAGGGCATGGAAAGAATCATTATGGGGTCTGAATGGAGAGACGATAAGTCAGCAAGCAAAGCAGAGTAGTATTGCTGGAAATAAATTCATCCTCAATCTTGGTGAGTACCTCATGAGGTGGACCCTGTTTTTCACAAAATCTCACCATGGCAACACTGATCTATAGATTACATTTGATATAGGTTATATCATGGACAGAAGTAGGTTAAAAAATAAAAAAAAGATAGCTGGGTGCACAAGACCCAGGATAAAAAAGTACCCAATCTTGGTAGGCATACTGGTGCTAGGACTGGAAAAAAATTATAGTGTAGAATCCTCAAGACATGGAAACATTCCTACAATTGGGCTAGGCCAGACCTAGTGGGAGGATAGATCCCCTGTTGTAAAACAAAGTAGCAGTCCACAAAAATCACAAAAACAGATAGGCCAAAAAAGAGCCATAAAGTCGATAGGGTGGACTATTGAGGATAAGAAAGAAATTATGTATTGTTACTATTATGCAAGAAGCCCAGAATTTCCAGGCAGAAGAAATGCAAAAAGATTAAGAGAGAAATTAGAGGAAAGAAAAATACTTCCACAAGAAAAAACTGTCAGAAGCTTCAAATAAAAGTTTGCATTCATTAAAACAATGGATTAGTGAAAAACATTATATAGACTAAGAAACCTTGGGCCATTTAGAAAAAGAATTGACTGAGGAAGTACAAATTATAAAGAACAAAATCTAGAGACTTTTGACAGATATAAAAAAAAAATGAACAAGGGAAAGAAAGAGAGATCTGATATGCTGGAAAACTTATGGAAAGGATGATCTGCGGTGGTGGTGCTGCGGTAGCTTTGTCACCTCATAGCAAGACGTTGTCCCGTTCGATTCTCAGCTAGAGCGTCTTCTTGTGCAGGCATACGTGAATGGGGCATGCCTTCATTGAAGGTTGTGCGTCAGGGCTGGTAACCCGGTACGTAAAAATCCACTATCAATCATTAGTGGACCGGAGTTCCACTGTGGCGACCCCTAACTGGGAAAAGCCGAAAGACACAAACAATGAAGCTAAATTAATCAACACAAAAAAGGCAGCCCCAAAGATATTCAAAGAGAAATACAGGCAAAGACATCCAGATATGGAAAAATTCACAGAGTGTTGGATCAAAAAGAGGAATGTTGGATTATTAGGTTAGGAGGGCTATTTCCTCTGGTGTTGAATGGTTGTAATTAACCAATGGGAAAAGAACAGGAAGTATTTAAAGTTTGATGTTATGGTTATTTTTTTACATTGATGAAGGCTTATACAGCTGAGTATGTGAATATGCAATAAATTGGTTCCACTAAGAGTGCTGGCCTGTTTTGTTTTTTGGATTCTTCTGTTTAGCGTGCACCTGTTGACTCTACTTGCATGGGTTTGTATGTTTTCGACTTATTTAGACGTGCCCATGCTGTTAGTACTTTGTGGAATAGACTGAAGAGTATTAGCTAGCTATTGTTTGGAAGCTAAGAAGGTTATATGTTTTTTGTGGCCATCTATCAATATTCAACATTTTGGAGGACTGTTCAATGTCGCTGGACTATATCTATTGCTTCCAAATGTATTTCTGCTGTTCTTATCATATTTAATAAAGATAGTATGCTGGCCTCTTTTGGCTTTTTTGGTTTCTGACTTATGAATTGGCCGTGCACCTATTGATTGGAACAGTGTAAATTCATATTCTTTGACTTGTTTAAAAGTATCTGCACTGTTAATTTTTGGCAAAACCCACCAAATAGTACAAGTCAGTTACTATTTTTGATAAATAAAGACAAGAATGCTTGGCTGTTCAGTTAATATTCAGTGTTCTGAAACATTATCCATTACTGCTGGCATATAGTATGGGCTTCTAAATGCTTTCAGCAGCATAACTGGTATTTGTGAAGAATTTATTATTTTGGTCATCACCCTGTAATCACAGTCACAAGTGGTATGCTCCAATAGAACACTACAATTCTGTTTGTGAGTACGTTAACATCTGTAGGAGGTCTATTTCTGCTTTTTTCCATTTTTTGGGGTTGGATATATATTTTGTCTGGATTCAATGGCGAAAATGGATTTACTGCAGTTACTGGATGGATTAACAGCCGATAAAGATGACATGGGTTTTTATTTATTTATTTATTTTTTGAGCTCTAGTCAAGAGTCGGAAAAAACAGGCACTGTTATGCATTCTGCCACTTGTATTGAGTTATTTGGGCAAATTCATGATAATATGAAGGAACTACATGTGAATGTATGGCATTTGTACCTTTTTAATGCTTATATGGGAAAAGGGTTATGTCCTAGGGGCCTTCGGGTCTGTTTACAACAGTTAGTGAAAGGAATAGATGATCAGTTGTTACAAGAATGGCAGGAGGCACAGCAAAAAGCCTCAATGAATTTTGTTAAGCTCCTCATGAACTTTTATGGCAGGAAAATTAATAGTCTGGTAGAAAGCTTAAAAATGTTATTTGGGAGTGCCAAACACTTTCAGCAACAGAATGAATATAAGCAACAAGTGGATTTGCTTGTTAAGAAGTTGACCATAGTAGAAAAAAGACTTAAAAAATGCATATAACAAAGATGTTTGATAGAGATTATAAGACTATCAAAGGGGAAACAGGCTGATAAAAAGAAAACATTTAAGTTCGTACAGAATAAAGAACGGCTGTACTCACAGAAATGTAAGAGTAATAAATCAGTTTTAAAGAAGACTTCCCCTGATTTATCAGCTGATGAATGTTCTTCAGCTAATGAAACTGATGTTGAAACTTCTTTGTCTCCAGTGGCTAAAAGAAAATCTGAGGTCACCCCTTTACAAGAACTAGAAGGGGTGGAAGGAAACATGGCCAAAGGGGGATCCAACTTAGAGACTATTCTACAACTGATGCTGTCCAAATAATACAAAAGAGCTGTAATATACATAATATTTCTTCTTTAGTGTTGTCACTTGCAGAAAATGATTTGCTTAATAAAGGTTTAGGTTTTATCCCTTGTCATCTGGTATTAGAAGATGTTTTTGCGAAATATGTTATTGCTTTTTGCCTTTCATTGAATCTTAGGTTGTTTTTGGTAAACAGGATGGGGTAGATCAAAGTGTTTCAAAATTTAAATCTAAATCATCTAAGTTTACACCTCCAATGAATAGATATGTGGCTAATTTTCAGCAAAAAATTTTGAAGGATTTACCTTTTCATTATAGTGGGCTCTCTAGAACTTAATGTTATAATCTTAATAAAATGGAATGGGTCGCACTCAAAAAGCAACAGAGTGTGATTAATAAAGCAGATAAAGGAGGTCAGGTGGTAGTATGGGACTGGGCAATGTATTATTCAGAGGCCAGTGCCCAATTGTCAGATCACCGGCTTACCAAAAAATGCATTTAGACCCAACCCGCAAGTTTAAAGAGAAAATTGATAACTTTTCAAAATTGTCCCTTGAGGAAGGTATAATCTCTAAAGAGGTTTTATACCAGTTGGCTGTACAAGATCCTACTAGACAGTATTTTTATTTGCTGCCTAATATTCATAAAAATGCAGAATGTACACCAGGTAGACCCATTGTGGCTAGGAATGGTTCACTTACGGAACTGTTGTCCGAATTTTTGTCATATCATTTAAAGCCATTATTGGGGTTAATAAGATTGAGAATTCAGGACATAACTGAGTTTTTATCTATTACTGAGGAGATGCAGTTGGATTCCGGGTGGCTGCTGTGTACTATGGATGTGAAAGCATTGTATACTAGCATTCTACACTGGGCAGGATTAATGGCTGTAGAATATTGGTTAGATAGGGCTTCTATGTATAGTCCAGGTTTCAATACTTTTCTGCTGTGTCTCACAGAGCATGTGTTTCTACTTCAAAGAAGAATGCTATTTACAACTCAATGGTACAACTATGGGTGCATCTTTTCCACCTATTTATGCAGACCTTTTTATGGGCTTTGTGAAGGAACAAATTATTTATGATGATTCTCATAACATCTGTCTAGAGGCTATGGACATCTGGAGAAGGTACTTAGATGATTGTTGGTTGGTCTGATGGTCTAATGTCACATATTTATTGGAATTTGTACAATATATGAATGGCAACAAGTGAGGTATACAGTTCACAGTGCATCATGACCCCAGACAGATTAACTTCATGGATGTAATAGTACAGATAGAGTTGGATGGGGCACTTAGTCGTCCAGTTTTTAGAAAGTTTCCCCAAGTAAATACCTTACTACAGGCTAATAGCTGTCATACCCCACACATAGTGTATACCTAAATCTCAGTTCCTTAGATTAAAAGGGATTTGTTCTTCCGAATCAGAATATGGGAAGGAAGTTGAGGACAAGATTCAGAGATTTGGGGAGAGGAGATATAGACATTCTGATGTTATGACAACATTCAGTTCTATGAAGGAGATAGGCAGAGCCCAATTGTTGAGATACATGCCCAAAAACCCATCAAGAGGTTTACCCAGAATCATTACAAATTTTGGGAATAATACAAAATCTGTTATGGATCTTGTGCAGAAGTACTGGTATATTTTGCTTTTAGATGATGATTTCTGTAACATTTTACCTGCTAAATGTTATTTTACATTTAAACGTGGTAAAACGTTAGGGGATTGGTTCAGTCATTATAAAAAGAGCCATGGAATAGGTGCAGTTATGGGACAGTTGTCACTAGGTGGACAGTTAGTCAAGAGATGCCAGTCTTGTGAACATTTTAACAACTGTAAATATGTCCGTAAAACAGAGCAGTTTTCATCCTCCAACACCTCTAAGGTTTTTGAGATAAAGGTGTTTCGTAATTGTAATACAGATTGGGTAATATATTTAGCTACATGTAACCGTTCAGCCTTTTATACTGGGCAGACTTCTCGCCCTTTAAAATTTAGAATTAAAGAACATCTAAATATCAGATGTAAAAAAACATCTAATTCCTCATATAAACACACTTTAAAACATAACACAGCTAGGTTCTATTTCACGATTATTGATAAAATCAGTTTTAAGAGGAATAATAATGCAGGATGGAACAGGGTGTTGGATCAAAAAGAGAAAAATTAGATCATTAAGTTAGTATGGTTATTTCCTTTGGGGTTGAATGACTGTAATTAACCAATGGGAAGAGAACGTATTTAAAGTTTGATGCTATGGTTATTTTTTTACACCAATGAAGGCTTATACAGCCAAAACTGGTATGTGAATATGCAGTAAATTGGTTCCATTAAGATAGAGTGCTGGCCTGTTTTGTGTTTCAGTATAAGAACAAATCAGGATCTATTTTGCACTATTGCAAATAATAAACTAAAAATATCAGCATAGGCATAAAAACATAGAAGATATGTGTATAAATATAAACACAAAAGTGCAAAATAAGCAATTTACTGATGGCCCAAAAAAGTTTTATAGAGAATTGGGAAACAAGGCAAAAGGAATCAAAACACCAGCAAAAAAAAACAAAACAAAAAAAAAAAAAAAACAAAGAAGAAATAGATACATTTTGGAAAAATATTTATGAAGATCATGTGGAACATTATAAAGATGCTAAATGGATAGAAGTAAAAGAAAGAATAAGAAGTTCAAATGTACAGGATATGAAATAGGATGAAGTAACGACCAGAGATTGCAAAAAGTTGATAAAAGTTCCTAACTGGAAAACCCTAGGCCCATATGCAGTACCTAACTTCTGGCTAAAAGCATTAACTTCTTTACGAGAAGATTTAGCTATGAATAAGAATTATTTATATGAGTACCCTGACCAGACAGCAACCTGGTTAACAAAAGGAAAAACAATACTCCTACTTAAGAGCAATCCCATAAGCTATCCTAAAAACTATAGACCAATAGCTTGCCTTCTGATAATGTATAAACTATGCACTGGAATTGATGCCGACAGAATTTATAGTCATGTAGAGTAAATCTCAATCATGGCAATAGAACAAAAAGGTAATAAAAGAAAGTCATATGGAACAAAGGATCATTTGTTGTCAAATAAAGTCAAAATGGAGAACTGTAAAATGAGGAAGAATCTAAGTATGGCAGAGATAGACTATAAAAAGACATTTGACAGTATCCCACATTCATGGATAAAAGAGTGCTTAAAAATGTATAAGATACACCCTACACTTATCGACTTCATTAGAGTGACCATGAAACAGTGGCAGACTACTTTGCATTTAAGCTATGATAAAGGGCAACTTATTATTCCAGGGATAAAAATTCAAAGAGGGATATTTCAGGGTGACTCCCTGTCACTGCTGCAATTTTGTCTTGCTCTTAATCCATTAAGTTGTCTACTTATAGGATCATAGGAAGTTACTAGGCTAATGGCCCTAGGGCCCTAACAAGCCTAGTCAAGTTCTACCCTTATTTTCATGATCAGCACCTATTGCCCCTATCCAAGAGGGGCACAGGTGGAACCCTCAGGGTGAATTTATGGTTACCCATCCAGTCGTTCAGAAGAAGTCCAATGAGGTGCTCTGTTTGACATGAAGTGGGAGTCTGTTCCAAAGGTGTGGATACATCTGGGAGACAAATCTGTCCTTTTAGCAGGTTCTATAAATGTCAGATACCAGGATAAGATCTTTATAGCAAATAACACATGTACCATTTGACTTATGGATATGCAAAATTTCCAATAAGGCAGAATCAGAGATTGCCTTGTATGCAAGGAAGCAGAATAAAGTGAAAGTGATTTCAGATGATTCCCATAGGACAGATGCTGAAGACCTTGGATGTTCCTTCTGAGGAACCTTTGTGGTCTTTCCAATTCCTGCACTGTGTTGCAAAGGTACATACCAAAAAGAAAAAGGGGCATTGTACAAAATTATTGGCCTGATGAGAGAAGAGTACAGGGACGTTATAACTTATTTTTTTGGAGGCAAGGCCCTTACTTATGAGATGAGCAATACAGAATGCCCTTCTTACCACTGTGGAGACATGGTGGTCAAAGGTAAGGTTGCTGTCAACCTGTGTGCCCAGGTATCTCACCACTGAGTGCATACTTAACGTGTTGCTATTGACGTGGTTGTTAGCAGGAACATCATTCCTACCAAAAGGGATGATAATACATTTTCTGCGTTGAGTTTAAGGCCATGACTTTGGCACCAATCAATTGTTTGTGTAAGACCTTCTTGTAGGGTGTTGACATCATTTGGAGATTCTATGACCACTACCAGTTTGCAGTCATCAGTAAACTTTGTAAGCCACAGACCTTTAGTTTTTGCTTGTAATTCAAAGAAATAGATTCCATACAGTAGAGGTCCTAGGACTAATCCCTGGGGAACACCAATGATTACAGGTCTACTGTTGGAGGTGGATTCCCCTGTTTTGACTATATGGGTTCTGTCAGTGAGCCAGTTAGTGACCCATCTAATGATATATGGGTTGATACCTATCTGGCTGAGTTTGTCAATGATGCTTTAGTAGCGGATAGTGTCAAATGCCTTGGTTAACTCTAGGTAGGCTGTATGCACATATTTCCCCTCATCCAAGGCCTTGGTGACTGTCTTAAAGAAGCCCAACAAGTTTAATAGGCTGTGACACCCCTGCACTGGCCCAGTAATCAAGGAGCATTAATCTTCACCACTAGCACTAGTGAGGGACGAACACATTAGGAGGATGACAAGTACACACACAGTAAAGTACAATTTCCCTTAAGAGCACACAAAGCTCACAGTCAGTCTGGGGCTGTTTTTTCCTCTCTTTCTTCAGATTCCCAATAAGACTCCCCACTGGCACAGCTATAGGGTTGATATCTCAGCTGATTGGCCAAGCCAAAACCTCCAACACCCTCTCTGTCCAACCAATGCTTTGTTTTCCTGCCCAAGTAGCAGACACACACACACTTTGCGATTTGTTCGATATACAAACACATACACACACACATCTGGGAAAGGCTGGCACAAGTTTACTAGCAATGACCCCTTATGCCCAGATTATAAGGTAGTACCCGCTGACACCAGCCACCCTTACTTATTAGCTACTATAAGGCCCTTACCAAAGGGAGTCCAGTCCTATTGTGTAATGTTACTATTATCTAACTGGTAAGTTTGACCAAGACTAAGGCTATTTAGGAGTGGCCTACACAGTGTCACCAAATACATATGCAAGTAGTCTAACAGCGTAAATATCTCTAAACAAACCTGCCACAATTAAAAGGTTTAAACATATTTAATAATAAATAATAAAAGAAGAAGACAATACTCAAACAATACAGTAACTACAGAGTTCAGAATCACAGAAAATATTTTAAAACAACATTGCAGGACCGTCTCAAATAAATACAGAAAACATCTCTAATCTTTACTATATTCCTATCTATATCTGAAAGATACTATGCCCTAAATAATGTACTTACAGAACAAGGCAAATGCAGATGAGAAGTGCTGAACGGATGTTTCTAGATCCAAGACAAGATACAAAATGCACACTCTTCCTCTCTGAGAGAGTTCTTAAATTAATATCACATATTACTGCTGGGTTACCTGGATTACATCACTTTTTTTCACCTGTCTTCATTTCGAGGGCTAACAGAAACTTAACAAAATATAGCATTTCTCTGTGAAAAATACATATCTCTCAGATGTTTGCCTAGAACCAGAAGTCATAAAACAATTAAGCACTTTTACATTTGAAATCTAGTAATTATTTCTGTTTCAAGACAATAGGAAAACCTGTAGCTTTAGACATTGTGCCTGCTTGGTGCACTGAAACTGAGATAACAGAATTGTAAAACAATTTCCACTCATTTTCTTGAGGGTTTGCAAGTTAACTCTGTATGTTCCAACTTCCACTATTAACACATACATTTGCATAGGTCTATAATTTATATACATTTCTGTTCTTTTCCAGTAGGATACACTGTGGTTACATTCTTGAAGTTCAGTACATAACATACAGTCCTCTTACATTTGTAAGACAAGCATATGAATCATATTACTATTCACAAACGACATATGATTATTTACAAAATTCCAGATAGCTGGGCTGGCAGTGTCACACGGGCATGATCTTCTTTTGACAAATCAAAACTGAGTAGGGGCAAATGTTTAGAGATTACCTATATCTTTGTTGATAAGGTCCATGATGATTTCCTCCATAGCCTAGCAGATAAGGTCAGTCAGGCCTATAGTTCCTGGGGTAGTGGAAGCACCACCTTTGTGCAAGGGAATAATGGTGGCCATTTTCCATTCATCTGGGATGAAGCCTCTGCTTAGAGTAAGATTGAAAAGAGTATCCAATGGTTTTGCTAATTCTTCTTGGAGTCCATGTAGGATGTAGCCTGTGATATTATCAGGTCCCATAGATGCTGTGTTTTTGGCCTTAGAGAGGGTGTTTATGATCTGCTCTTTAAAGATCCAAGGTAGGGGACAGGTGGTAAGGATGTCATGGGGTACCTGTGGTGAGGACAGAAGAGTGAAGTTTTCACAGAACCTGTTGGCCAACAGGTTAGCTATGTCCACAGGCTCAGTATATGTGGTATTATTAACTACCAGTTTAGTACAAATATGAGCCTTTCCTTTTAGGTTATGGATTTAACTAAAGAACACCTTATGGTTGTCCTTAGTTGAGGAAGCTAATTTGGATTCGTAGTTTGCTTTGGAGGACTTCACAAGAAGTCTTATTTGCTTGTTTAAGTTGAGGAGGGAGTGTTTCCAGTTTAGGGCTCACTCCCTCTTTCTCTTAGACAGCAATCTATTCCTCTTATTGTAAAGCCTGTTAATGGCAGTTGTCCACCAGGCAGGTTTGCTCTTCCTTGAGAAGCTTATTTTGGTCCTATTAGGTACGGCAAAGTCAGTGCAATACTACAAGTGTTTGCATAAAGCACTGGTGTAGAACTCGGCATAGTTGCCAGTTCTGTCTTAGGGCTGAGGTGCAGTGAAGCTATTTATACCATCCTGTAAGAGTTTATAATCTGCTTTGGAGAAGTTTTTTAGTTTCTGCTGGGCGGGTCAGGTGTGATAGTTACTTTGAATGAGACTGATTTGTGGTCAGATCACACCATGGAAGACCTCATAGTGGGGGTGCTACAGTGGTCCCCCATATTGGTAACTACCAGATCCAGGATGTTGGCACCCCTTGTGGGGGTGTCAACCAGCTGGTCCAGGGCACTGGAGTTAACAAAGTTGAGGAACCGCTGGGCATGACTTTGAACATGAGTAATCTTACCAGTCAATTTGGCTCCCAGAATCTGCTTTTTGTAGATGATTTAAAACTGTATAGTTTCCTCAACAGATGAGGAACTGAATATATAGCTGCAACTGGTTAAAACTTTTTCAGATGATATAAGAATGTCATTTGGTCTTGATATATGTGCAAAAGCAACCTTTAAATCATGAAAGGTGCAGCACCAGGAAAACATAATTTTGGGACTGGAATGTGATATAAAAGAACTTGAGCAAGAGAGAATGTATAACTATTTGGGAGTTGATTAAGGAGCAACAATAAACCATGTACAAATGTGAATAAAATTTAGTAAGGAATATTTTAGAAGACTACACTACAGCGTTGACATCTAGGAATGCAGTTCAGGCTTTAAACCCATTTGCTCTTCCTGTCCTAACTTACAGTTTTGGACTGATTGACTGACCCTAAAAGGTGCTGGATAGGTTGGACATGAAAACAAGAAGGATGCTTCATGCTCATCAAATGATTTATAAAATGAGTGCATACTGAGATTATATATATTCCCTATTCTGAAGGAGGTATGGGCCTCCTCAAAATTGATTACATGTACAGATCTGCAATCATGGGACTGTATACATATCTGATGCCCTCACAAGACCCAAATGTAGTGAAAGTTTTGAAACATGAATAGGATAAGTCTAAGATGACTTCCCTGCTTAGCTTAGCAGAAGCATATCGGCATCAAGCGGGAATGGAAGTCAAACAAAAGTAGATAAAAATCATGCACCAACTGAATGCGTCATAAAACAAAAGAAAGCATATAAGGTAAAGAATCAGATGATAAGGTAAGAAATGTATAAAATGCATAAATATAGTTCCAAGTATACAAAACTCTTGTAACAACCTCATGTTGATCACGATCGAATGCATGAATGGTTAAGGAGAGGTGAATTAAAACCAAAAGATGAAAGATTAATATTGGTGGCCCAAGATAGTGGACTACATACATGCTGGGTTACAAAGTCCATTGAACGTCCGAGAGAAACAGAAAAATGTAGGTCTTGTAAAACAGAACTGGAAACAGTCACGCATCTTGTTGCTGATCGTAATATACTAACGGCACAAGGACTGTATACTGGAAAGCATAATAATGGGGCAAGACTGTTCCATTGGGGACTGTGCAAACATTGTAATATTGAAGTAGCTGAAAAACACTGGAAACACGAGCCACAAAGCATCATAGAAAATGATGAGGTTTATATCACATGGGATCACCCATTACCAGCAGTTCAAATAATAGATGTGAGAAAACCAGATATAGTAGTCCATGAAAAGAAGACAAAAGTAGCATTGATCACTGAAATTGCTACAGACAGTGACTACAGTGCCTTACATACAGAGAGACACAAAGTCATAAAATACCAGGATTTGCAGGCCAAAATGAGACCAATGTGGAGAAAAAATACCCAGACAGTTCCAGTAGTAGTAGGAGCAACGAGTCTTATAAAAAATGAATTAACAGTCATACTTCGATATGTTACCGATACATGTAACTCCATACAAATTGCAGAATGAGTCATTACTGGCCAAATTGCTGGTGCTGTGAACAGCACTTCTGGCTAACATCAAAGATTGAAACAATACTAATTTCATGAACTTTAATCATACTTTGACTTAGGAAAGGGATCCATTCCAGTCATAGTATTAGAAACCCAACATATAGACTTGGTGAAATGAAAAAAAGATCTTATTAACAAGGACTTAGGTGATCTCCAGACTCTGGACCCAACCCGCTTCAGATTCTTTAAAGGTAGACTTCTTTGAGAAAGTCACCAAGGCCCTGGATGAGGGAAAGACAGAGCATACCACCTATCTTGACCTAGTCAAGGTATTTGACACAGTCCCCAACTCAGGTATTATAGAGAAACTCTCTCAATTGGGAATTAACCCCTACATTACTAGACTGGTAGCCAACTGGTTCACTGACAGGACACACTATCAAAGTGGGTGATTTCACATCTAGCAAAAGACCGGTCACCAGTGGCATACCACAGGGTTCCATGCTAGGCCCCCTACTGTTCAGAATTTGTTTTTCAGAAGTCCAGGCAGACTTGGATGGCCTGTGGCTAACCAAGTTCACAAATGATTGCAAATTGGGAGCAATCACTGAATCCCCAGGTGATGTTAGTATACTGCATTTAGGGTTACTGTAGACAAATGATTGATGCCAAAGCCATGGATTAACTTTAAATGCAAAAAAGGCATTATTATTCCTTTTGGGAAAGCTGACATCTCTGCTAATTACATTATAGACAGCACCCTGTGTACTCAGGTTGATAGTAATTTGAACTTTGACAACCATGTATCCACAGTGGTAAGGAAATCCTTCTATGTGGCACTTGTTATAAGTAAAGGCATCACATATAGATCTAAGAATGTTATAATTCCATTATACTCAGCCCTCATCAGACCAGTAATTGATTGCAGTGCTTCCTTTTGTATGTACCTCACCAGACACCTGCAACAACTGGTGAGAAGGGAAGTAAATATTGTGGGAATAAATAGCCAGGGAATTGTTATGGCTAGGCTTGTACAAGCCCTCGGGCTGATAGCCTAGTACCAGCCTATGAACCTATGAGACCACAGAGGTTTGTCACCAAGAAATTACAAGATACGCAAAACAAATCTTACATGGAAAGACTGAAAGCCCTGTCACTGTATTCTGTCTCCTACAGGTTGCTATGGGGTGACCTGTGCCTGACTTACAGGGCAGACTTTGACCCAGCCCTGATAGAAATTTTACATATTCATAAATCAAACTGCAGGAATGTCGCTCACTCCAGGGATCTTAACCTAACCTCTGACATGAACAAGTCATGCTGGAGAGATAGATGCATCTCCCAGAGACTTCCACTTCTCTGCAACAGGCTTCCAATTCACGTGAAACAGAGCCCCTCCCTGACCCTCTTCAAACGCAACCTAGATCAATGGATGAGTGACTGCAAATTCACTCCTGTGGTGATTCCTATGTCCCTCCTGGACAGATGAAGTCAGTATTAACTACTATAGACCCTTACCTCTGGGAACTTCACTCACCTAACCACTGACAATTGGGACATGTTGGAATAAATATGGATAGGTTTGTAAGAGCACAGACAAATCATCTTTTATGAAATTCACTAACAATGGCAGGGCTAGCCACCCATTGTTGTAAACCTTAGTTCTAGATGATTGTCAGTGTTGAAGTGACATCCTGATCCCATGTGCAAAAACGGTGAAAAGGATTGTGGATGGAAGGAACCCTTACTCAACTCCGTAACACCTGTGGACTGAGAAAACTGATCAACCTCAATAACACTAACACAATGGTCTTTGAAACAAACAAGCAACTCAGCCTGTATAAAAAGAAATTAAACTGAAGTGATCTCGATGGTATGTTTTGAAAGCTGTGGAATCTTTTTAAACATTTAACTTAACTCAACCGTTTATTAACTTTCCCACACACGTGCACAACAGGGTGAATAGTACAGCTGGCATGGTTTGATTGTGCCACAGTGAATTAGAAAGGAAAGAAGGGAGTAATGGACAAAGAAGTATTTGTTCTGACTCTGAAATATTCTTTGCCAGCCATCAAAGCCATGTCTTCATACAACCTGCAAAAGCAGTGACTGAGTAGCTCAGTTTGTTAAATGCTCTGTATACAGTGCATTCAGATCTGTGTGGCATGGTGGGTTAATGCAGTGGACTGTAGAGGAAGGGGCTTGGGTCCGAGATTTGGCAGAGGTGTTCATTCAGGACAATGCAGCACTGCAGCCATAGTGTTATCACCACTTAGCAATAATAAATAATAGCAATAGGACTTGTTGCTGGGACAAATTTGTGTCCCAGAGACGACCACTTTTGTGGAATAGACTCCCTCTCCACGTCAAGCAGAGTACCTCATTACCCCTTTTTAAGCACAACCTGGATAACTGGATGGGGAACAGAAAATACACCCCCGGGATTCCACCTGTTTCCCTGCTGGACAGTGGCATAGGGTGTCAAAGAGAGTGCCTCATTACCCCTTTTTAAGCGCAACCTGGATAACTGGATGGGGAACAGAAAATACACCCCTGGGATTCCACCTGTTTCCCTGCTGGACAGTGGCATAGGGTGCAGACGTGTTGGAACATGGGCTAAATTCTTGGTTAGGCTTGTAAGTCCCTCAGGGCCAATAGCCTAGTAACTTCCTATGATCCTATAAATTGTATGTAGTGCTTATTTGCTAGCTTATTTGCTAACTGTATTTTCATAAAGTCATAAATGAAAAGGGGTCTAGATGTCCATCTCAGTTACTTGTAAAATAAACAGAATAATGTGGTGGAATTTAATTGAGGTAAACAGGTACGTAAATGAATCTAAAAAATTAATAATAGTTTGCAGTTCATACGGTG
>NC_056743.1:1798320989-1798393489 GCF_019279795.1 Protopterus annectens
GTAGTTATGCAAAAAGGAGTGGGGGTCTAACAGAGATGAAAATATAGTATGATTGTAAAGGAAATTATGAACATGTGTAAACAGATTTGTATATTTATATATTTGTACATATATAAATATTTGTAAATATATAAATTTGTAAATCAGAATTATTTTTGTATATAAATAAATGACCCCTACTCTTTTCAATAATTGCTGTGGGATCCTTTATATTCAGTTGAGCTACCACTAACTCAGACAGATGGGGCCTTGGTTTAATGTCTTATCCAAAGGATAGCACACTTAGGAGTGCAGCATCCCCATTATGCTACATTGCAGTTCAATAATCCCTCTACCTAATGTGGGAATAGAACTCACAGCCTTCTGCACCAAAGGTTAGCATGCTATTTGTTGTGCCAGTGACACGGCATAAGTGTTTTTGAATATGCTAGATATCTGTGCAATGTAAATCAGTAACAAAGAATGGTTGTAGCTAGTAAACGGAAATGATTTCAGTGTGCTATGTGCACAAAACTCTGATGGCCTGCTGGAACTCTCGGTGTACAATGCTGAGCAGTTTTGGCACCTTAGCTTTGTGACCCAGGAGCTTACTATTGTTTGTGTATCAGTTACTGGTGGGTGTTTTTATATCACGCAAAGCATGAATCAGGACCACCATGTTCAATAAGAAGTTGAAGGAGATGGGTCTGTAGCTGCATCTTCCTCATCTGATGTCGAAGGGCTCAAGCCCTTAAACCGATCAAAACTGCCCATTCTAGAAGGGTGTCTTCAAGCTACATAACAGTGCCCCACAGAATGCAAACATCTCCTGAAACAGCAATAACCCTGTTATTAACCCTTAAGAATTGAATTAAACAGTCCTTATTCTGGTTCCAATATGTAGACAATCTCCGTCCTTTAGTAGAGAGTAAAATTAGTTTAAGGTTGACAATCCATTTTGGTGGAGATGCACACAAATGATTTTATATTAATTTTGTAGCATGGTTCCAGTGAAAAGAGTGCACTCATTATTTTCTCTGATCATTCCAAATCTATGAGGGTAACAGTCAATTAAAATAACATAGCGTTATCTGATTGGGCCTCACCCAAAGAAGTAATCTGTTTAGGACACAGGCAGAGAATTCATGCTAAGCATTGCTAGCCTAAATATTGGTTATACAAACAGAAGCATAATAAGCATAATAGGAATTTTAGGTTGACCAAGGAATTTAGAAGGGTAGTAGGAGTTCCCTGTTCTGTTTCCATACAATGCCATGTGTTGAGTATGAACCTAAATTTACTTGACCTCATAAACAGAGATGATACTGGTATGGAGTAAATATCATTTCTGCAAGTGAGCAGGTGAACTTGGAGGAGATGTAAGATGCTGACTTAACTAGCTATGATTGGCAGTGCCCCTCGTAAGACCTAATGCTCCTAGCAAATGGTGTCACCATCATTGTGTATGGAAGTTAATTGAATCTATATTCTCTAAATGATGGCTCTGAAGAGTATTATCTTCAGTACCTACACCCCACAAAATGTATTGCTTTCTGCAAGGAACATGGGTCTCTGTGCTTAAAATTTGGAGATCTGTGACCTTACTCCTTGCTGGCAAATTGTAACTGACTTTCCAAGGCCACCCCCACCTATTAGAAAAGGGAAAAAGTCTCCCTTCTCTAGCAATGTTGGGACAGCAAATACCATTTTCAGTGAAGGAACCTATTTTGTACTTCTTGACAAACTCTGGGAGTAAACATCAGACCACATGACTTCTTTTCTTCAGTGCTTTGCTTTTTCCCTATTTGAAGGAGCTTAGAGTAGTACTGTTGCTTAACTCATTACATCCAAGTGATGCCTCCAGGTTCTTCTGCAGTTAACTCCTACTGACGCCGCTAGGTGTCAAATATTGTTTGTTTATATTTGCATCAATAATTCTAAAACTGTGCTATGTGCAAGGTTTTAAAAGATTTCATATTGAAGCTTACACAATGGTAAACTCAAATGCATTTATATTTGACCTCCGTCTAGTGCAGGTAAAGAGATAATAAATGTTGTTTTTTTTATGATATTAGTTTATAGGGTTATATTTTTCATATTTTGCTAAATATTTCAACAACCAAGTAACACAGACAGAACTCCATAGCTTTATAAGAAAGCTCTCAGCTAGATGAATAAAATGCTGGTGAATCTGTCATCCAGCAAGTCTGCTATATCTTTGGCATTTGTATATGTGATGTCCTTGACCACCAGTTCTAAACATATCTGGGTGCTTCCTTTGAGGTTGCAGACATATGTGAGGAAGGCCTTATGAATGTCTCTAGTAGATGTGGCCAATTTGGACTCGAAGTTTGCTTTGGAAGATTTCACTAGTGCTCTTATTTGCTTGTTCAGGCTAAGGAAATATTGCTTCCAATTCGGCACCTGCTCCTTCTTGGTCTTGGACAGGAATTTTTTTCTTTTGTTATAGAGTTTATTTATTGCAGATGTCCACCAGACAGGTTTACTCTTCCTTGTGGAGAATGATTTAGTCCTGTCAGGTATTCCTGATTCCATGCATCTATTTAAATGCTTGTATAGTGCTTTGGTGTAGTTTTGGATATTGGTGCCAGTTCCTACAGAAGGGGGAGGGCCTGTGAAGCTGTTTATTCCATCCCTCACTAGGCTGTAATCAGCTTTGGAGAAGTTTTTATGTCTGATCCTAGCTAGAGGGTAGTTGGGGGAGATGGTGATGTCAAAAGTGACCACTTTATGGTTGGATCTTACCAGGGAGGATGATACTTTAGGGATGCTGCAGTGCTTACTCATGTTGGTTAATACCAAATCCAAGATATTATTATCTCTTGCGAGGGTATCAACTAGCTGTTCCAAGGCATTTGCATTGACAAAATCGAGGAATCTCTGGGTATTTGTGTTCTGGCATGAGTAGTTCTTCCAGTCTATGTTTGGGAAGTTAAAGTCACCCAAGATCAGGGTAACGGGTTGAATCTTGATAGATTCGAACAGGTCCAAATAGGCAGATTGGGTATCTTGAGTCAGATTTGGGGGCTGATAGCTAGCTGTGATTTGAATAGGGGTCTTGTGAATAGTTAACTGCACCTGGAGTGTCTCCTGTGTGTCATACTGTTTGACCAGCCTGGAGGTGTGTATGTCTTTAATGTATATTGAAACTCCATCTCCTTTGGCTTTACTGCCCACAGTTTGGAGTCTGAATGTATGATAGGATGAGTAACCAGGTAAGGCTTGGGTGCTCTCCACAGCTTTGAACCAGGTTTCTGTGACTGCACAGATATCAGTACTTAAGAATGCTTGCAATGAATGCAGTTTCATGTTTAGACTCATACCATTTAGCAGCATGAGCTTTAATTTGCATTTTGTTGAAATTTTTATGTTGTTTTATCGACCTCAGGACTTTTCCTAAAAAAGGCACTATGGGGGAGGCAAGAGCCTTTGCCAGAAGCCTGAAGCCCAGGTGAGACAGATGCAGGCCATCTCTGGCAAAGCATCATGGTCTGTTGACATATCTTCACAGACTGTCAAGTACTGGATCCCCCTGGAATGACACCAGAAACTAAGCCAACTGTTAAAGTCAATCATTTTCTGTTTGTACTGAGGCATCATTCTGGGTGATGGCAGAATGCTGCTCAAGGCTAGGGAGTGGACATACCTGCCTGGGACACACAATCAGCAAGTTCAATCATGTCTCTCTTCATATAGTTCAGAGACGTATGTCTCAAGTCATTCCCGCCAGCATGGACTATGACAGAGTCATAACACTACCTGTTTTTGAGAGACTTGAGTGTGTATGTGATATGGCGTATTCTGGCACCTGACAGACAGCTAACCATGACTTTCTCCTTTTCGAGCCTGGTGAGAGGCACATCTGTGTTTCTCACAACTCTTGAGAAAATTAGATAATACAATGCTACCTGAGGGTGTGGCGTACTTGGGATAAATAGTGAACATATACAAAGAGAATTGCTCTGCAAGGTAAAGAGAGAGACTATTGAAAGGATTAGTGAACATAAGGATTTAGCTATCATAAAAACATGGTTAACATATGACAGTGTGGTGGAAACATGTTTATAGTAGTTTCCATAAACGCAGTGTACTATTATCTGATTAGTTAACTGGAGGTACAGGAGTAAATTTAGGTGATAGCCCTGATACTGGAAACAGGTGCATTTGTCTCTCATTTGAAGCTGCTGCAGGAGTTTTGCTTTGAATCTGCAGTGGGAATGTAGCCTCTGGTAACAGTGTGCAGGTCATCTCATAGTTTAGGACCAATGATGGAACAAATATTGTTGTGGCCTGGTGTACACAATCAGTTTACTGCTCATTGGAGAAGATTGCTCCCATCTTCAGACTGAGATCCACCCACACGAGTCTGACTCTGCTCCTGCCTTGCTCTTTTTCGGGTTTAAATACCTGATGTCCCCCAGTAAATCTCTCTCTTGACATTCATCTCATCATTTACTCTCCTACATGTTTAGCTGGTAACATTCCAGAAATTTCTAAGCATTGCCTATTACTTTCTTTCTTTCCTACCAGTTTCTAGGTACCCCAATATCTCAGTTAGCTCTTAAATCGTGTTCATATCTTTACACCTTTATGGTTGATGTGCATATTTCTGTGATAAACTGTGCTTTGTATTATTATGTATACTACAGCACTGACGAGGAATGTTGTTTGATACTCTGTGTTATGAATTACTGTATATTGTTGTTTGCCTTTTCAGCTTTTCCCGGTTAGGGGTCGCCACAGCAGAACTCCGGTCCGCTAATGATTGGCAGTATATTTTATGGTGCCAAGTTGCCAGCCCAATGCCCAACCTTCATCGATGGCATGCCCATTCACGAATGTCTTTCAGAGGCCACTCGACCACGGGGAGGACATGCAGACTCAACATAGAAGGCACTGCAGCTGAGAATCGGACAGGAGAACATCTTGCTGTGAGGCAACAACACTACCGCTGTACCACCGCGGCTTCTGAATTACTGTATATTGTGATGATAATTTCTACTTTAAAATCAGTGCACAGACGGTGCATGATTGCATATTCATTTTCTGACTTTTTGATGATTGTTGTTATACTGGAGGTGTTCTTCCTTTGCTTCCACTGAAAAGGGGTCTTGCACCCAGTTGCATTTTCCTGGTAAACACAAACAAATAAATAAATAATATATTATTTGACTTGAGGACTCAGAGTACAGGTTGAAGCTAAGGTGGTTTAGCTTAAAGAGGAGTTGGTGAATATCAGTATTATTGAGACGTTTGTATAGGAAGGTATATGAGGGTAAGGAATTACAGACCATTCATGAATGGGGAGCCAGCCTATACAGAGAGTGATATTGACAGATAAGCAACAGCAGAATCAGTCCTACTTATTCAATCTGAGTACATATGCAGTCAGACGCATTTTTAATTACAACGCAAGTTCCAGATTTGAAATCTTCAAAATCATGAGAAGACCAGCAAGATGAAACACTCAAGAAAACAGAAAACGAACTACAATCTCTGCAAAACACCATGCCACAACAAACTACTGATAGAGTTAAATACTTCTTAAATTTTCCTGTGCATTTGTTTAACTTTACCAACACCGGCCTGAGAGTAATGTTCCATGAAAAATATCTGCCTGCGTTTCCAGTGCACAAAAGTCTGTTTTTCTCTCTCTTTCTCTCTCAGCTACTGAAAGGTGTTACTTCCTGACTGGCCATCTACTAAGTGTTGCAATGCAGCATGCTTCTGATTGGATGTAGGTTGCATCCTGGTCTCAATGAAGCTTATTATCTACGGGTTCAGAGACTGGGGTCTGAAGAAATCAAAATAGAACCAACATGTTTTCTTTTCTTTTCTTTCTCAGATGAATTCGAACTGATGTTGTAATGCTCCAAGAATCCATTTTTTTTTACAAATCAAGTTCTGTTGAGCCTGTCATTTAAGTTAAAGTGTCTGAGTAACACTGGTATATGTTTTGGTATGATTTGAAAGCTTAAGAAAACATAAAGAAAGATCTTAAGTGCATATTATGTATGTCATGGTTGGCCCTACAAACCATACCACATTGGCATATAATACGTACAAAAGGTGTCTGGCCTTAAGAGTGCATGATAAATAAGCATAAATAAATAAGTTGGGAGGTTGACATAATGGTTAAAGTGTTTACCTTACAGACACAAGCTGCAGGGTTTGATTCTCAAATGGGGTAATGGGCTAGACTTAAAATGACCCACAAGGGAAGCTAGGCTAACCCAATACTTATCTTATTCTAAGGGAATACAGTATCTGTCAGCCTGGGATGACATGACCGACAGACCTTGATACTTTGCCATTGATGGTCTTCCTGTGTCACCGCTGGGATTTTGGCTACTGGCTAAGGCTCTTGCCATCCCATAGTGTCTTTTTTATGCATTCTCACAAGGACAAACCTCCTGAAATAAAAATACCAACCAAAAGCAACCTCAGGGTCATGCTGCCAAATGCTAGAAGTCTTAACATGAAACTGAACTTACTGAAAGCAGTCATCTCCCTGGAGGGCACAGATATTTGTGCAGTCACGGAGATCTGGTTCAAGGCTGTGGAGTGCACCCAAGCCATACAGGATTACACCTCCTTCCACATGTTCAGACCAGAAACAGAAGGCAAGAAAACTAAATGAGGTGGTGTATCAATATTCATCAAAGATAAATATACCTCCAGATTAGTGCCCTAGAAATACTTCAGGTGCAATAAACTGTTGGTAAGACACCTATTCAAGTCACTGCAAGCTACAGAATCCCCTTGATAAATCAGGACACCCACTCTGCCTATTTGGATCAACTTGAATCTATCAAGATACGTCTGCACACCATGGTTTGGGCAACTTTAACTACCCTAGCACTGACTGGGTGAATTACTCCTGCTCAAACTCTCCTGCCCAAAAGTTCCTTGACTTTGTCAACTCCAATGCCCTGGACCAGCTGGTTGACACCCCCAATAGGGGTGCCAGCATTCTGGATTTGGTGCTTACAAATATGGGAGACCAATGTACACCCCCACTCTGAGTTCATCCCTGGTGATATCTGACCACAAATCAGTCTCATTTGAAATAACTATCACACCTGACACCCTTCCAGCAGCAACTAGACTAAAATCTTCTCCAAAGCAGAATATAACCTCTTACGGGATGGTATAAATAACTTCATTGCACTTCCCCCCTCAAACAGAACTGGTAACTATGCCGAGCTCTACACCAGTGTTCTATACAAGCACCTGTATAACTGCATTGACTCAGCAGTAACTGTTAGAACCAAAACAAGCTCTTCAAGGAAGAGCAAACCTGCCTGGTGGACAACCATCATTAACAGGCTTTACAATAAAAGGAAGAAACTGCTGTCTAAGAGTAAGAAAGAGCACTTCCTCCTTAGCTTAAATAAGCAAATAAGATTTCTTGTGAAGTCCTCCAAGGAGTTGCATCTAAAAGGTAAGGTCAGATTTGCACCAAACTGGTAGTTAGTGATAGCACATACACTGAGCTGATGGACATAGCTAACCTGTTAGGTGACAGGTTTAGTGAAAACTTCACTCCCCTGTCCTCGCCAAACATACCTCATGACATCCCTATCACCTGTCCCCTACCTTGTATATCTAAAGAGCAGGTCATAAACACCCTCTCCAAGGCCAAAAACACAGCATCAATGGGACCTGATAATATCCCAGGCTGCATCCTACAAAGGCTCAAACAAGAATTAGAATCACCATTGGGTACTCTTTTCAATCACAGTCTAAGCACTGGCTTCATCCCCCTGAATGGAAGACAGACACCGTTATCCCCTTGCACAAAGGTGGTGTTTCTACTGACCTCAGGAACTACAGACCTATTAGCTTAACTAGAATCATCACGGGCCTTATCAACAAAGATATAGGTAATCTCCAAACACTAGATCCTACCCAGTTTGGATTTGTCAAGGGGAGATCATGCCTATTAAACCTGGTAGACTTCTTCGAGACAGTCACCAGGGCCCTGGATGAAGGGAAGTTTGTGCATACAGATTACCTAGACCTGGCCAAGGCATTTGATACTATCTCTCACTCAGACATCATTGATAAACTCTCCCAGCTAGATATGGGTTGCAAACTGGCTCACTGATAGAACCCATACAGTCAAAACAGGGGAATCCACCTCCAACAACAGACCCGTAACTAGTGTCATTCCACAGGGATTGGTCCTGGAACCTCTACTGTTTGGAATCTATTTTCTCAAAGTACAACCTAAAACCAAGGGACTGTGGCTGACAAAGTTTGCTGATGACGGCTAACTTGGTGCGGTCATAGAATCTCCAAACAATATTAATATCCTTCAAGAAGGTCTTCCGCAAACAAATGACTTGTGCCAAAGTCATGGCCTCAAACTCAAATAAAAAAAATGTATTATCATCCCTTTCAGTAAGAACAATGTTCCTGTAAATTACCACATCAATGGCAATACCCTAAGTATGTACTCAATGGTGAGAGATCTGAGCATTCAGGTTGGCAGCAACCTTGTCTTTGATCACCATGTTTCCACAGTGGTAAGAAGGGCATTCTATATGGCTGATCTCATAAGTAAGGGCACTGCTTCGAGAAAAGGAGAAGTTATCACCTCACTGTACTCCTCACTCATTAGGCCAATAATTGAGTATAATGCCCCTTTTGGTATGTACCTTTCAAAGCACCTGCAGAAATTGCAGAGACCACAAAGGTTCCTCCCAAGGAAAATTCAAGGTCTTTAGTAGCCATCCTATATGGATTGGGTGAAATCACTGCCACTTTATTCTGTTTCATACAGACTACTCAGAAGTGATCTCTGCCTTGCATATAAGGTGATCTCTGACCCTGCTTTATTGGAAATGCTGCACATCCACAAGTCAAATGGCACACGAGTTACTCGCTCTAATGACTTAAACCTGGTATATGACATTAATAGTGGCTCCCCCTTTGTGGTGTGGGATAACTGTTGCTGTGTGCCATTCAGTGGGCACAAAGCCTGATGTGAGGCTATTATTGAACATGGTGCTTAAGTGGGCAGCCAGTTCATTCTGAAGTTCGTGTAAAATGCAGCCTGGGATATTGTCCAGTCCCATGAATGCTGTGTTTTTGGCTTTAGAGAGTGCAGTTTTTACCTATGTAGTTGTGATTACTGGGACTCTGCATTCTTCCTGTATAGATATGGGCCCTTTAGGGGGTAGGGGGGTAAAGTTAGCACTGATCCTATCTGCTAGGATGTTGGCAATATCAGTTGGTTCTGTAATTTTCGTGCCGTTGTGCTGTAACTCAGAGCAGATCTGGGTGCTGCCATCAAGATTCTTGACATAGCTATAGAATGATTTGTGGTTGTCCTTAGAATTAGTGGTGTGTTTGTTTTCATAGCTAGCTTTGGAGGATCTTATAAAGGATCTCAGTGTCTTACTGAGGCTGACCAGGGAGCTCCTCCACTCATGGGATTTTACTCTCTTTTGCAACAGTTTCTTCCTTCTGTTGTACAGTTTGTTTATGGCAGTGGACCACCAGATTGGCTTCCTTTTTTTGGAGGATAGCATCTTGGTTCTGTTTGGGATGGCACGATCCATGCACTCATGTAAGTGCTTATAGAGTGTATTTGTGTAGGATTCAGCAGTTGTAACTGTATTGTCCATCTGCATGGGTGTCATGAAGTTTACCGCTTCTGTCTTAAGAAGCATGAAGTTTGGCTTTGGAGAAATTTTTTACTGTGGTTTCCTTAATGAGGGGTGGGGGCGGGATGTGGATATCATGGGTGATTAGCTTATGGTTGGATCGGACCAACGAGGAGTTGACTTCAGGTGTGGAACACCGGTCACTCATGTTGGTAATGACTAGGTCTTGGATATTGTTGCCCCTGGTGGGGGTGTGGATAAGTTGATCCAGGGCATTGGAGTTTATGAATTCCAGAAAGTGTTGAGCTAAGGAGTTGGTACACGAGTAGTTTTCCTAGTTAATTTTGGGGTAGTTGAAGTCGCCCATTATTAGGGTGTTTGGTTGAACCCTAATATTTTCCGGTACATCAAGAAAAGAGGAGTGGGAATCCTGGGGTATGGTGGGGGATCTGTAGCAAGCTACAGTTTGGATTGCACTTTTGCCCAGAGTTAGTTGCACTTGGATAACCTCGGATGCATTATGCTGAGCAACTAGCCTGAAGGTGTGGATATCCTTAATGAATATGGACATACCTCCACCCTTGGTGTTTCGGTCCAGGTTACATGGCCGAAAAATGTGGTATGAGTTATAGCCTGGTAGTGCAGGGGTGCTCTCTGGAGCCTTGAACCAGGTCTCAGTCACTGCACAGATATTGATGTTCTCCATTTTAAGAAGTGCCTCGAGTGAGTGCATTTTGAGATTTAGACTTCTAGCATTGAGTAGCATTATCCTCAGTTTTTGCTTGCCTATTCCTGTTACAGTTGTGAATTTGTCATTTGAACCTTGCCTAAAAAAGGCACTAAAGGGGTGGCAAGAGCCTTAGCCAGTATCCAGAATCCCAGGGGCGACAGATGCAGACCATCTCTGGCAAAGCATCGTCGTCTGTTGACCATGTCATCCCAAGCAGACAGATACTGGATCCCCTTAGAATGACACCAGAAGCTTAGCTAATTGTTGAAGTCAATCATTTTGTCCTTGTACTGCGGTATCATTCTGGGTGATGGCAGAATGCTACTCAGGGCTAGGGTCATACCTGCCTGGATTATGAGATCGGAGAGCTGTTCCATGTCTCTTTTCATGTTGTCCAGGGAGGTACATCTCAGGTCATTCACACCAAAATGGACAATGACAGAGTCATATTTGTACTTGTTGTGGAGTGACCTGAGTGAGTGGGTTATGTGGCGGATCCTGGCACTCGACAGGCAGCTGACAGTAACCTTCTCCTTGTTTAGCCTGGTGAGTGGGACATCAGTGTGCCTGACTATAGAGTCACCTATGACTAGTGTGTTGGGTACGTTGTTTTGCCTTATTGGCTGTGGTTGAGTGGCACACTGAGTCTATGGGCTATGTGTCATTTGGGTTGTGTTTGGGGATGGATGTTGCTTGTATTTCTGCTTTGGAGGTCTCTGTTGCTTAGACAGATTATTATTGAGAGCCTCACTAATGTTTTTGTGTTACTATGTGTGGATTTTGGTGGTGTAGATTTAGTGAGACTATGTGATGAGTGTGGTGTGGTGCAAATATTTACCTTCTCATTTTGACTGTCAAGTTCAGTCTTGGTTGGACAGAGCTTTACCTCCAGTTTGGCTAGATAAGTGCATCTCTCACAGGTTGTAGTGTTGGGTGGTAGGAGGAGAGGGTTGTCTGTATACATGAGGCAATTTCTACATTGCCTCAAGATGCCCAGATTTATCAGATATACAGGAGGGAACACTGGGAGCTGACCCTTGGACATGCCTGAATAAAAAATTATTTTCCTCTAGATAAGTGAGGAAAGTGAGTACAAGAGCTATTTTTCTCTAAGCAAGTGAGAAAAGTAAGTAAAAAAACTGTTTTCCTCTAGGTAATGAGGAAGGTTGAGTGTTATAGTAATTAGTATCTTATTTAGTGCTTACAAGTTCTGAACAAGTGCTGAGAATGAATAAGCAAATTTAAGTGCTAAAACTAAGAATCTGTATCTGCACTAGACGAGTTACAGGACAGTAACAAGTGCAAATGCAGGCTTTCAAATCAGAAAGTTGAGAGATAGATGGAAAAGATTGCCCAAACGGCCAATAACTACAACTTCTGGGCCAGAACCACTCCTTATGTGGTAGACAGGTTACCTAGTGCTTACCACTCCCACTGATAAGCTAGAAGGCTTCCCTCCAACACAGAAAGCCTTGGTGGGGCTCAGAAGCTTACATACAGTCCTGGATACAGCAAATCTGTATCTGGAACACTAGTTACAGGAAAGGTAGGAAACTTTTTTTTTTTTTTTTGTATACAGAAAAGTAGCTAAAACAGCAGTAAAAACAATTCACATGCAGTGCAAGCTAGCACACTTGTATGTAGCAATATTAGACCAAACACAGTTTGTTGCTGTTGTTTGTCTTTCGGCTTTTCCCAGTTAGGGGTTGTCACAGTGGAACTTCGGTCTGCTAATGATTGGCAGTAGATTTTTATGGTGCCGAGTTGCCAGCTTGACGCCCAACCTTCAACGAAGGCACACCCATTCACGCATGTCTTTCGGAACGCCACTCGACCACGGGGAGGACATGCAGACTCCACACAGAAGGCACTACCTGCACTCCAGCCAAGAATCGAATGGGAGAACCTCTTGCTGTGAGGCAACAACGCTACCACTGCACCACCGTGGATATATTAAACCAAACACAGTTTAAAAAAAAGCAATTAAATTAAAAAGGACTAAAAGCAAGTGCAGAAGGAGTTTATTAGGTAGACTGTGGTAAAGAGATGGGACTGGGGGCGTGTCTCAGATCAAATCTACAGTGGGGAGGGCAACTGCAAAAGCCACCAAATTTAAACTACAAGCCAGAAATAGGGAGGGTGAGTGGGACAAAACTGTTTCAGCAGAGATTTGAAAAACTATAAGCAACAATTAACAGTACAAACTCTAAAACCAAAAAAATATACTCAGCTTTGTATATTTCCAGATAGATAAAGCAGTTTCTCAGAACACAGGTTCCAGCACCACACCTTTGGAATAGACTTCCACTTCACATCAAACAGAGCACCTCATTGACCCTCTTCAAACGCAATAATAGTAGAAGGATATGACGTCTGAAACTCACGTTTTAAAGTATTTAATGACTGCAGATGATAACACTTTACCAGAAAGCCACAAATTTTATAACCAAAAACAGCAAATGCTTGCTGTACCACAAAACCACAAAACCACAAAATAAAACAATCATGCTGACAAGATGAGATGTGTCAGGATAATCCAAGTATCTAATCTTGTCTGTGTGGTTGTTTTACTTTTTAAATTTTATGAGGAACAGACACAAATATGAAGAAAAAAACTGCAACAGTTCAGAACAATACCCCCTGCACATGTGCGCATGCACACACACACACACACACACACACACACACACACACACACACACACACACACACACACACACACACACACCAGTTACAGCCACATATATAACTACATGCTTCAGATACCTGATTGACATTAAGCCAATAAATAAATTAATAAACAATAACCCAAAAATGGAGCTACCATAAAGTACTACTTATAGCGACTCTTTTCTATCCTTGAACCCAGCATACCCTGGTAGTGACATTGTTGCTGGACAAAGAACAGAATCTGGACAGATGGTATTGAATTTTCTCTTAATTGAAATTTTACCTTTCAGCTAGGAAACACCTAGCACCAGGGCCAGACTTTGGTCAACTGGTGCCCTAGGCAAAAGGGCTCCACAGTGCTCCCCCACACCACCCGGCGCCCCCATCCTGGTCTACCTACCCCATCCAGATTACCGGAAAAGTGCCCCTGCTAGAGCGGCACCTTAAGTGGCCACCTAGGTGACCTATGCCTAAGGTCAGCTATGCCTAGCACATTGTTTAAGGTTAAATTATAAACACATGCACATACAAGTGAAGGTTATTTTGGATAGTTTATTTTCAGAATTGAAAAGTTTGAGACTTAAAACCATATATCAGCATTCATATGATGAAAATAAATATATAACTACTTGCAACTTGATTTTCTATAATAATATAATGACATCTATAAATTAAAAGTTGTACTGTGGTGTAATTTATATAGACTTAACTTCAACCTTTGATAGGGTCATACACAAATCACTGATCAATAAATTAGAAAAACTAGGTATTTTGTTCTCTTGATAAGATGGATAACTGCATGGCTTATAAAAAGGACATGGCAAGTATCATACAGCAAATGGACAAGTGAAATTCAAGGTTGCAGTGAGGGTCTCACACAAGGCTCTGTCCTAAGCCTAAACTTGTTTAGGTTGTTTTTTTCAGATGTAGTTTTTTTCATCTGAGGTGTCCTATAGTCTGCATGCAGATGAATTGAAAGCGCATTAACGGATTACATCTGTTGCATACAGGGCATTTTTGCAATAGGACTTGACTAAATGACGATTTGGACACAATAGAATGTTATGCTGATAAGTGCATCAAAAACTATATATATGAGATTTGAGACACATAGATTGAACAGTGACTATTTAATACACAGTGAGTGAAATTGGATTAATTTAAGGATCTGAGTATATGTGTTGATTCAGCTCCCAGTTTTTCTGATCATTTCAATCAATTAGCTAATCACAGTTATGAAACTATAGGCTGGATAAAAAGATTTAAAAAGTCTAGGAAATCAGAAATGACAAAATCATTGTTTGTAAGTTATATTAAACTCAAATAAGACTATGGAATAATAACATGGAAACTTTATAAGAAAGATTGCATGAGTAAATTATAAAAGAGTACAGCAGAAATTTACCAATGACATCCACTGATCTAAAAGTTTACATTATTATTAAAGATTAAAATATCTGAACTTGTACAGTATCTCATATAGGTATTTAAGATAAACCTTATTCGGGTATATAGGGCATTTAAAGAAATCTACCTCTGGAAACATTTAGGTTTACGAAAGAGTAGTAGAAACTAAGCAGACAGCCTGTGCTGGAGATTATATAGGAATAAGAGCAGTACTAATTGGTTCTCTGAATGCTGATGCATGGAACAGACACTAAATTATATTAAATCAAGCACTAGGTTAGATATTCTTAAGGACAACTTGAATATGTATTGTAGGAATGACTGTTTTGGTATAGTGGCAGGTTAAAAGGGCATTATTGTGTTTGTCCGAATGGCCTGGGACTTTCAGAAGGGCATGCAAACAGAGAGCCATAGCAGAGCTTGCTATGAATGTATCAAATGCAGATAGGACTCTGGCTCTGCATAAAATCTTGTTCTCACTCAGAATGATGTCCAAATACAAAGAGAAGATAGTTGGTGTTAACAATTGTGTAACTAGTGTGGTACTCTTGAAGGATCCAGTAGGATCCAGTAGGTATCAGCATGGGACAAGTTGATTGATAGCTTAGATTGCTTCACCAAGGATGGCCTGTACCTTTCATACCACAGATTCTAAATCTCATGCATCTCCACCAAAAATGTCCCTACAAATACTCAAACTAAGGACTTGAATCTTCCCATCAAATAAATAAGATACGACAATGAGACCAACTTATTACTCAATGTTTCCCCATCTCTACAATAATTTATGATTATTCATCAAACTTTCAAACATGACATTATTTGAGTATCACATGGTATGCCTTTAGTTCAAACACAGAAAACAACTTACATATGCACACACACCTTCAGAGATATATATCTATATCTATCTATCTATCTATCTATCTATCTATCTATCTATCTATCTATCTATGTGTATATACATATAGATAGATAGATAGATAAATATGATGGGGGGCATCACAACTGATCAAAAATCTGCTGTTTAAAAAGTGCTGGATTTTTAAGGTAAAGATCACAGGACAATGGGGATTAGGGAATATGCTCTTTCCCACTGTAGTGCAGTCTCAGAGTTGGTATATATAATTAGCAAGGGGTGTGGGGGAGTAAATTGTTCTATATGCTTTTTTTATCCTTTGTGAATTGTTGTCTTTATTTGATGTGTGGCATTCACTTATTTTTCATATGTGGATAGACATAAATATATACATTTATGTGTCAGATGTATGAGAAAGTAAAAAACAGTAGTAAGAAGTTCAAACATAGAAAAATAAAAATGCATTAAATTGACAAAGATATTTACAATAGTCAAGTAAGCTTCAGTAAGTCAAAAGAAATGTAGAATGAGAAAAAGAGGGTACCACACATTGACTGGGGTTTTCATTATTTGATTTCTCTAAATGATTTAACACTGAAATAAATTTGCTTTATAAAGTATGCTTATTTCTTTTTATCTAAACATTATATCACCTAAAAAATAGCCATGGAAGGTAATGTGAACTCAGGTGAGCCATGGGTTAAACAATGTGTCCCAAGTCAGATGTTTGCATTATGCTTCATTAAGATGTGTTTTTAACTGAAGTTGGAACTCATTGTAAGTTGATAGCTCTTCTAAGTATTGCGGTAGTGATTCCCACACTTTGATTTAACAGATGAAAGGATGTACGCAGTGCACTACTGGTTTGGATAGTAGCAATATTGGACTACCGTGTGTTTGGCTTCTAAGGTTGCATGATGGTAGAATTGTCAACGTAAGCTTGGCTGCTAAGGATAAGTGACTTTGACCATAGCAAGAGGTCAGCCTTTGTTTAATTGATAGCCATGCTTTCTTTTTGCCTGTCATTGACAATCATCTTGTGAATATAGTGTGTTATAAAATAACATTTTGTTTGAAAGGACTTCTACTATTTTGTAGTTTTTGTTTGATGTGGTAGCTATTAGGGGCAAACCATATTCAAGTTAAGAAAATCAAATGTCTTTGCCTATAGCAAATCATGTTGCAAAGGAAAGAAAATGCGAGATTCTTCTGACCCACACAAGTAATTAATTTTGGATCTTTTTTTTTTTTCGAGATTCTTCTGACCCAGACAAGTAATTAATTTTTGGATCTTTTTTTTTCAGTGTGGACATGACAGTGAAGGGACTGGTCTCCACTTAAAAGCTTATATATTTATATGTGATAGTTATTTCAGTTAGCTTATTGTTAAGTCCTGTAATTTTCCAGTGTTGGGTTTCAACAATAATTTGTTGTTAATCCATTCGGTAACTGTACGGAGGTCTTTTTGTAACTGTTGTTGAATTACAAAGGGTGATGGGTTTGGTATGAATATCGATATACTATCAGCAAACTGGCAAGCTGCAAACAACTTAATGATTTGATTTGCAGATCAATTATGAAGTTACACTCAGTATTTCTTAATTGTTTTTAAGATGTATTTGATAATTCACAAACCAACTACACCCTAACTAGTGAACTATGATGAATTTTTATATAACTTAGGAGATTTATGCACATCTGTATTGCCAAATATACTTTTGAACACTATCCTGTCTAATCATCATGGACATTTACAAGTAATAAGACCCCATCTACAATTATTCCCAGAAACTTTGGAAGCCACCCTGATCTCCAAAATAAATTGCATGTATCAGGCTCTGCATTATAACAAAAAAATGATACTTTGGCTACACACTCCTTCAAAGCAACCAACTGATAGTTCAGATAACCTGTTTCCAAAAGAAAACTGAGACATCTACTAGCTAGAAAATGCCATTGGATTATTTTGTACCTCAAGGTGTTTATCAGAGAGTAGAAAGTTACTTGGGTGGGATAAAAGAAAAATAGTCAAAATGATACTGTCCATCAAATCTTCGCAGAGCTGAAGAAGAAATATAGTATTTATTTATTTATTCCTGTTAATACTAGTCAAGTTAAAATTTCTTTTGCTGTTTTTTTTTTTTTTGCAAATCACTTTGAATTCTCATGAAGATATACTGCAGTGGTGGTGCTGCGGTACCGTTGTTGCCTCACAGTTAGACGTTGCCCGTTCGATTCTCAGTTAGAGCGTCTTCTGTGTGGCGACATGCATGAATGGGCGTTCCTTCGTTGAAGGTTGTGCGTTAGGCCCAGCAAGCCAGCACGTAAATCTCTACTGCCAATCATTAGCGGACCAGTGTTCCGCTGTGGTGACCCCTAACCGGGAAAAGCCGAAAGACACACACACACACACACACACACACTTTGAATTCACATGAAGATGAAAAAAATGAAAAATGAATGACCAAAAATAAATAATTACATATGCAAATAATATAAAACTGCTATACAATAGATCTTTTACATCAGTTTGTAGAAGACAGCATTCACTTCTTCCCATTACCCTAAGTTATTATGGAGAACTATCAAGGAGTTACGTGAACAGCAAAATAAGCATAACCTGAGGTATGCCCAAAGCTAGGATGGTGTGTCTGTACTTTTCAAGTAGCAGATCTCATTCTGTGGAGTCAGTTCATTCTTGTCTAGTTGTTATAAAAAAGTATGTTCTAGTCATAGAATGACTCACTATTGGAATGTGTGCCCTTTGCTGTCTTATAATTAACAGTGATAATGTTTCTGTTAGTTCCATGGTTCACATGTTATTACTATTCTAACTGCCCTTGCGGGCATTTTAAACCTAGCTAATCACCCCATGTGAGAATCAAACTCTGCACCTTGTGTCTGTAAGGTAAACACCTTAACCATTAGGCTAACCTCCCACATAAACTCACAGTGCCTATTTCCGCTACCTCCTGTAATCATACCTAAAAGTAGTGGATAGTAAATGTTCAGGTTTTAAGACTCAATAGATTGTTTTTATTGTAGCAACTAGTACCTTGGGGCTGAACCCACTTAGTTCACCCTTGCTCCACTGAGGCTCACTCTCCTTCCTTACGCTATTCCCCTATTCCCACACATCTCTCCTGCTCTGCATTTAACATTTCAAACTCTACCTTAAACTTTTACAACCAATTTCAGCATCTGTGCAATAAAACTACTTTATCCAATAGGTAGTTCCATCCTTTGTAGCAATGTGCTATCTAACATAATATCCTGACTTACTCCTATTACATGGTAATCTCAACTTTCAAGTAATCTATCTTAAATACAGTATACAATGAATGTGACTCTTTTAGTCTGTCTACTCTCCATTCTAGCCCATCTTGCCAACTATCATACTTCCTTACTACACCTACCAATCTACATAGGTAGGTAGGTAATAGGTAGATGTATATGTATAAATCACACCTACCAACACATACACGCACACACACTTAAACTTCCTTACTACACCTACCTATCTACATAGGTAGGTAGGTAGGTACATGTATAAATCACACCTACCAACACATACACGCACACACACTTAAACTTCCTTACTACACCTACCTATCTACATAGGTAGGTAGTTAGGCAGATGTATAAATCACAACTACAAACACATACACGCACACACACTTAAACTTCCTTATTACACATATCTGTCTACATAGGTAGGTAGGTAGATGTATATGTATAAATCACACCTAACAACACATACACGCACACACACTTAAACTTCCTTACTACACCTACCTATCTACATAGATAGGTAGGTAGGTAGGTAGATGTATATGTATAAATCACACCTACCAACACATACACACACACACACTTAAACTTCCTTACTACACATATCTATCTACATAGGTAGGTAGGTAGGTAGATGTATAAATCACACCTACCAACACATACACGCACACACACTTAAAATTCCTTACTACACATATCTATCTACATAGGTAGGTAGGTAGGTAGATATATAAATCACACCTACCAACACATACACGCACACACACTTAAACGCCCTTATTACACATATCTATCTACATTGGTAGGTAGGTAGGTGAATGTATAAATCACACCTACCAACACATACACTCACACACACTTAAACTTCCTTATTACACATATCTATCTACATAGGTAGGTAGCTAGGTAGATGTATAAATCACACCTACCAACACATACACACACACTTAAACTTCCTTATTACACATATCTATCTACATAGGTAAGTAGGTAGGTAGATGTATAAATCACACCTACCAACACATACACACACACATACACTTAAACTTCCTTTTTACACATATCTATCTACATAGGTAGGTAGGTAGATGTATATGTATAAATCACACCTACCAACACATACACGTACACACACTTAAACTTCCTTATTACACATATCTATCTACATTTGTAGGTAGGTAGGTAGATGTATAAATCACACCTACCAACACATACACACACACACACACACACACACTTAAACTTCCTTATTACATATATCTATCTACATAGGGAAGTAGGTAGGTAGATGTATAAATCACACCTACCAACACATACACATGCACACACACTTAAACTTCCTTACTACACCTACCTATCTACATAGGTAGGTAGGTAGATGTATATGTATAAATCACACCTACCAACACATACACACACACACACACACACACACACACACACACACACACACTTAAACTTCCTAACTACACCTACCTATCTACATAGGTAGGTAGGTAGGTAGATGTATATGTATAAATCACACCTACCAACACATACACGCACACACACTTAAACTTCCTTACTACACCTACCTATCTACATAGGTAGGTAGGTAGGTAGGTAGATGTATAAATCACACCTACCAACACATACATGCACACACACTTAAACTTCCTTATTACACATATCTATCTACATAGGTAGGTAGGTAGATGTATATGTATAAATCACACCTACCAACACATACACGCACACACACTTAAACTCCTTACTACACCTACCTATCTACATAGGTTGGTAGGTAGGTAGATGTATATGTATAAATCACACCTACCAACACATACATGCACACACACTTAAACTTCCTTACTACACATATCTATCTACATAGGTAGGTAGGTAGGTAGATGTATAACTCACACCTACCAACACATACACGCACACACACTTAAACTTCCTTACTACACATATTTATCTACATAGGTAGATAGGTAGGTAGATGTATATGTATAAATCACACCTACCAACACATACATGCACACACACTTAAACGTCCTTACTACTCATACCTATCTACATAGGTAGGTAGGTAGATGTATATGTATAAATTACACCTACCAACACATGCACGCACACACACTTAAACTTCCTTACTACTCATACCTATCTACATAGGTAGGTAGGTAGATGTATATGTATAAATTATACCTACCAACACATGCACGCACACACACTTAAACTTCCTTACTACTCATACCTATCTACATAGGTAGGTAGGTAGATGTATATGTATAAATTACACCTACCAACACATGCACGCACACACTTAAACTTCCTTACTACTCATACCTATCTACATAGGTAGGTAGGTAGATGTATATGTATAAATTATACCTACCAACACACACACGGTCACACACTTAAATACCCACACATCTCCCTTCTTCAGCACACCACCTAGTCTTTACCCGTCAACCTCCGTAAATCACTTAAACAATAGATAAATAAAATCAAACCATCCAACCACCAAAACACCCGTAAAATTAAAACAAAAATGCATTTATTGCATACTTTCTTTTATAAAATGTGCATTCATAAAAATCAGTAGAAACATTCACCCAACCCCTGGTCTCATAGAGCAACACGTCAACCCTGAAAACAACTAAGTACCTAATGCCTCAAACTACTTTTACCCAATTATCCCTCAAAGCTAGCCTTCTCTTCCTAAATATGAATCTGTGGAGCTTGTACAACCAAATCTAAGACATCCACACTTGCCTTGCTATGCACTCTCCTGATATAGTTATTGCCACAGAAACCTGGTTAAAATAGATATATAGCTGATAATGAAATCACTCAACCAGCTTTGTATAATCAGGCTTGACAAGAAAAATAAACAGAAACAGACAGGTGGTGCTGCAATCATTTATAACAATTCCTAAACATAACCCTACTCAAAGAAGAGATACCAAAATATAACAATGCAGAACTTGTAGCATTACTCAAAATCAGAAGTAAAAAAACACTCTATCTCAAGTGCATATGTCCCAGTAGGTAATAACATCAATATTACCTGCACTGGATATCTCACCATATCCACCACAAACTATAATTCTAGGAGACTTAAATATAGACTGACAGCTTATTAATAGTAACACCCCAACAAAATATATGAATTTATAGGGCTTAACTCATTTAATCACATCCACCACTAGATTTCACAAACACTCTGGTAGAACAATCAACCTTAGATTAGGTACTTACTAACAAACCCAACAAAGTAATGGCAGCTGTATGTTCTAGCAAACACCATAGTGATCATCAATTAGAACCTAATAATAGTTTAGACAAAGAAATCATTTGCAACTCAGCCAACTTCAACAAACATACCTTTATCAAAACATTATCTCAGTGGAACTGGAATTTTTCTAGAATCCATGCCTCTTGATACTGCAGTCTCTCACTTGAATTATATTTTCCTAAAAATTCTTAATGATCCACTCCCAATCTATGACAGAGAGTTAAATCCAACTCTGCACCTTGACTAACAAAGAAAACAAAGTGTTCCGACGTGATAAAGCCTGGAAAGAATTGCACAAAACAAAATGCAAAATACATTTCAATTATTTAGACACACCAGAAACCTTAAAAACAATCCATATCAAACAGGATAAGCAAAGCTGCTATAATAAGCTCCAGCATAAGCATCAAAATAACCCAGAACTCTTCTGGTCATCCCTAAATAAGTTACCATACCCTGGGCAAACTACCCGTCCATCCCCAACAGCTACTAACT
This sequence comes from Protopterus annectens, assembly GCF_019279795.1. NCBI lineage: Eukaryota > Metazoa > Chordata > Ceratodontiformes > Protopteridae > Protopterus > Protopterus annectens. Next base: position 1,798,343,339 of record NC_056743.1, read on the forward strand.
CTATTGATTTAATCTACACTTAGTTCAGTTCCTACTTCATACAAACCATATAGTCCCAAGTTAACACTGCTACCACCACTCCCCCTCTCAGTTTCTTCAGCTTCCTCACCATCCTCATCTATTCAGTTCTACCCCTACCATAAAAAAGCTTTTGCTTAAACTAAAACCTACTAACTTAGAGGCTGATAATCCTTCCTCTGGCTACCTTAAAATGGATGCTGATGCTATTGACTTCCCTCATGTCCGTATTGAAAAATAGGTCCATATCTGAAAAAGTGTAAGTGTTAACTTCCATCTAGTAATATTCTTCCATTACACAACTACCCAAAAGGGGTACATCAACAGAGATCAACAACTACTGACCCATAACTATTCTCTCCACACATTCAGAACTCCTAAAAGGTGTATCTATACACACCTCATACAGTATCTAAACTCAAGTAACCTGCTCTCCAAAACACAGCATGGTTTTTAATAATATAAAAAAACACTATGCTAACCTTCACAAACATTATAAATCAATATAGATATAGCAAAAATGGTAAATAAGTGTCCGCCATGTTATTAGATTTATCTAAAGTATTCTACACTGTATCACACCAATGATTACTCTCTGAACTCGCGTCTGTCTGTCTGTTCCAACCCTCCCTTCCATGGTTCCGTAGTTATCTATCTTGAAGAAAACAAGCACTCAACTGGCAACAGGATTAGCCCCCATTAATACCAGTTACCATAGGCCCCATTTGCTTTAACATCTTTCTAGCTAAGCTCCATAATGCCACATATCAAGCTAGTATATCCCAAAATATAGATGATTCATCTTTAATATGCGCAGCTTCAACACTATCCAAATTCAAAAAAATTGCCCAAAACTCTCTTTCATCTGACAAAACTTGGATAAAAAAAATCTTTCATGCTCCTTAATCTTAAAAAGTTAAAAGTAACAGTCTTACACCCAATAATTATCATAGTCAAGAGCCATCTTTCCTAATAGTATTAACAAATAACACCAAAACTGAATTGCATACCAAATTATTTAGCACTGTGATAGACAAAAATCTCAAATTTGACCACCATAGTCTACAAATGATTAAAAATTAGGCTCCCATTACAGAGCCAAACAATATCTCACAGACATGGCGAGGGAAAATGTAGCCTCAACCTACCTACTCTCACCCTTCTTATATGCTTAGCCCATTCTGGAATATTTCAACACCACATTTAAATCCAAGCTAGTCTCCGGCTATAACAAAATTGCTAGATTTGACACTAACTTGGCACACAGAACCCACTGCTGCCAAGCCTTAAAACAGCTAAACTGGCCTGAGTTAAATAATTGCCTAAACTACTCAGTATCTACGTATAAACTTATTTTCTAGATAGATAAATGCCCCACACTAAAAAAAATATATAGTTTTGCACTATTACCCAATTAGCGATCTCGATTTTGGTGAAAACTTCTTACTTATAACAGATAAGTGAAATAACTCAGCAGGGGATTCATAATACTTTCATTATGTCAATAAGCTATAAAACACCATCTGAGAACAAATCAAACTTATTGGCAGACTACCAGGCTTTAAAACACTGTTTAAAGAGTATCTGAATGAATCCTGCCCTTGCTCATGCTCAGCACCAGATCGAGACTTTATTTGACTCAGCACTTCCCTAACTATAATTTTACACTCATTCCTCTCATAACTCTTTCCCTTTTTTTCTTTCCTAACTAAAACGTCACCGTCCTTCTTCAACACCTCACTATAATACCTCCCAAATTATACCTACTTCTGTAATATAAATATGACCTTTTGAATATTTCTGTAATGTAACACATTAATGAAACTGTAAAGGCGGCTAAGTATTAATAAAACTGTAAAGTATGTTTAGATTGCAGTGAATGGAACTTTTATCCCTGGGCCGCTGCTGAAAATGGACTCTGCCCAGTCATACTTTCTTGGTCAACAAAGACAAATGGATAATAAATAAACAAATCTGCATGACTTATATTCTACTTTCTACTTTGGAGAAACCTCCTCAGGCACAGTTTGAAAACATTGAGACAAATTGAAAAAGATCCCCCCAGATACACACACACGCACACAAACACACACACACACACACACACACACACACACACACACACACACACACGCGCGCACACACACAAAACATCTGATCTAACCATGATAGCTAAATCCTGTCTGTTATATTCTACTTTTCGTTCAGTGATATGATGCTGATTTTTCATCTTCCCAAATTCACATGTCCTGCTGCTTTTTAAGGCTTTCCCTCCAGTGTCACTCTAAGCCCGTTGAACAAAATCTTTGAAATAATAATCTAAACCTGAGTTTTAGAACATGTAACTAAATGCAAGGACACGCAGCGTGGATTAATAAACGGTCTTAGCAGACTAATAATTATCGATCGTACTACTGACTTTATAACAATAGGGACAAAGGGTTTTTGAATGGTGGAATATTAGTACAGATGACAGAAGCAAATTAATTAATAAGTAGTTTTTGCTTCTTTTTAAACTTAAAAGGCCAGGCTTTGGAGTAGATTTCCTGAAATGTTTCAAAGTGTCCTAACTGATCTCACATTCAGGCTTATCTTAGAATCCTCTTCTTCAGACAGCGTTACTTTCAGAGCTGGCATTCTTCCAGGGTTCTGTACTCAGGCCAATGCTATTTTCTCTTTTTTTCAGTGACCTTTGTATGGTTCTACTCAGTCTTCAACCATACCAGATGACTTACTTCCTTTGAAATCTGGCAGCTCTTTTTGCTAGTATTCAGAAGACCATGTACCAGGATTTTCCAATCCCTTGGCACTGGTTACGTCTTAACAAACTGACTAGTAATGACAACAAGTCTGCTTAAACATTCAGCAGCTTCCAAAGATGCAAGTCCCATTTGTGGGCACAACTCTCTTAAAGAGCCCTGTTGTCTAAGTGCCACATTGTAGATCTGTGGATGACCAGCTCAGCCAAACCTTTTCCTTCAAGTATCATTTGAGGACCACTCCAACATGTGGCCTTAATCACTTAAGGGTCTTCCATAAACTAGCCAATCATCCACACAAGAAGACAGAAAAGATGAAAGGGTGAACCTCACCATCCCCAAGCTCCACCGTCAATTATACCACTGCACCCCTCACATGACTCCACCTTCCTTCAAAAAAAGATATACAATTTTATTTATATTGCTGACAACAAGGAACACCATTGCCTTATCTTAGACATTGTCTGCTTATCTGCCTCCCTGACTTTTAAATTACTTAATTAGGATTATTCCATCTCCAACGAGCAACTACTTCCAAAACTTCAGCATTGTTCACCTATCTGCAGTGGTTGAGCTGAATTTTAGGACTTGTGCAGCATTATTCACCTATCTGTAGTAACCGGCTGGATTTCAGTATTAGTGCAGCATTGTTCACTTGTCTGCAGTTGTTGGGCTGGATTTCAGTATTACTGCAGCATTGTTCACTTGTCTGCAGTTGTTGGGCTGGATTTCAGTATTACTGCAGCATTGTTCACCTATCTGTAGTAAATGGCTGGATTTCAGTATTAGTGCAGAATTGTGCACCTACCTGTAATGACTGGGCTGGATTTCAGGACTAGTGCAGCATTGTTCACTTATCTGTAGTAAACAGCTGGATTTCAGTATTAGTGCAGTATTGTTCACCTATCTGTAGTGACTGGGCTGGATTTCAGGACTAGTGCAGCACTGTTCACCTATCTGTAGTAACCGGCTGGATTTCAGTATTAGTGCAGTATTGTTCACCTATCTGTAGTGACTGGGCTGGATTTCAGGACCAGTGCAGCATTGTTCACATATCTGTAGTAACCGGCTGGATTTCAGTATTAGTGCAGCACTGTTCACCTATCTGTAGTGACTGGGCTGGATTTCAGGACCAGTGCAGCATCATTCACCTATCTGTAGTAACCGGGTGGATTTCAGTATTAGTGCAGCATTGTTCACCTATCTCTAGTGACTGGGCTGGATTTCAGGACCAGTGCAGCATTGTTCACTTATCTGTAGTAACCAGGTAGATTTCAGTATTAGTGCAGCATTGTTCTCCTATCTGTAGTGACTGGGCTGGATTTCAGGACCAGTGCAGCATCATTCACCTATCTGTAGTGACTGGGCTGGATTTCAGGACTAGTGCAGCATAGTCTCCCACATACTGGTAACCACATGTAATCTCTGTATCTTCTCAGAAACTGTTTGTCCAATCCTTACATAGTCTATCTACAGCTTAAACAGGATTCTGTTTAACTGTATCATCTGTAATTTTTATGCTGTACCATGCCTGCACAATTTAAATGATTAGTTACTATGTAAGTAGTGAACCTGTTGCATCTGAATCTATGATATCAATCTACCTCTAGGACCCTGAAGATATTACCATATTATCTCTATCATGCTGTATTCAACTACTTGCTAGCTCTATTTTCAGCTGTTTTATGTGTACTTATAGTATAGGTTCGTAGGTTCATAGGTTCATACTAGGCTATCTGCCCGAGGGCATTTATAAGCCTAGCCCATAGTTTTGTGGCTTACGCCACCCCTTTTGTATGGGGAACTATACCCATTATTTTGCTGTGCCTCTGTCTAGCAGTGACACTCAGGTAATCCCTGGAGTATATCTGCGATCTCCCATCCATTGGTCAAGATTTCTCTTGAACAAGGCCAGTGAGGTGCTCTGCCTCACATATACCGGGATTTTGTTCCACAGCATAGGGAGTCTTTGGGTGATGAATCTATCCCTCCAGCACGTCCTATTAATAGCCGTGTCGAGGTTTAAGTCTCCCGCCCTTGTGGCTCTGACAGATCTAGATTTTTTGAGGTGAAGCATATTCATCAAATCTGGGTTAGACATGGCCTTGTATGTCAGGCAAAGGTCACCTCTGAGGAAGCGGTAAGCGACTGAATAGAGCTGAAGTTCTTTCAGTCGGGCAGCATAGGACAGATTTTTGAGACCCTTTATCCTTTTGGTGAGGAACTTTTGTGGCCTCTCCAGCTGCTGCAAGTGTCGGGTCAGATACATTCCGAATGGGGCATTGTACTCAATCATTGGTCTGATGAGTGATGAGTATAGGGAGACTATGACCTCCCTTGATCTAGATGTGAATCCCTTCATGATAAGGTGGGCAATGTAGAAGGTCTTCCTAACTACTTTAGCTACATGGGTGTCGAAAGACAGGCTACTGTCAACCTGGGTCCCCAGGTCCCTGATAACTTCTTCTGTGCTCAGAGGATTACCACCTATATGGTAGCTAGGGGTAACCTTGTTTTTCCCGAAGGGTATGACTATGCATTTTTTGGCATTTAACTTTAGGCCATGGCTCTGGCACCAGTCATCCATTTCTGTGAGACCCTTCTGAAGGATATCTGTATCAGATGTGTTTTCGACTACGGCGCCCAGTTTGCAGTCATCTGCAAACTTTGTCATCCATAACCCTCCTGTGTTTGCTTGTACTTCAGAAAAGTAGATGCCAAACAAGAGTGGGCCCAGGACTGAGCCCTGTGGGACACCACTTGTGACAGGCTTTGAGTCTGACATGGCGCCAGCAACTCTGACCCTGTGGGTTCTGTCGCTCAGCCAGTTTGCAACCCATCTTGTGATATATGGGTTAACATTTAAGCTGATGAGTTTTCCAATGATACCCGAGTGGGGTATTGTGTCGAAGGCCTTCGCCAGATCGAGGTAGGCTGTATGGACTGCCTTTCCTCATCAATGGCTTTGGTGACTGTTTCGAAGAAGTCAACCAAGTTTAAAAGGCATGATCTGCCTTTGACAAAGCCAAACTGGGTTGGATCCAAAGTCTGCAAATTCCCTATGTCTTTATTTATGAGGTCCATTATGATCCTCTCCATAGCTTTGCAGATAAGGCTTGTCAAGCTAATGGGCCGGTAATTTCCAGGGTCTGTGGAGGCACCGCCTTTGTGAAGTGGGACCACAGTCGCAGTGTGCCACTCCTGGTGCGTATCCAGAGGTGAGACTATGATTAAACAGCTGTCCTAGCTGTGGGTTTAATTCCTCGTTGAGTTCGTGGAGCACACAGCCTGGGACACCATCAGGTCCCATGGATGCTGTGTTTTTTGCTTTGGAGAGAGCAGTTCTCACTTGGGCATTTGAGATGTTTGGGGGGCTGCAACCATTTGGTATAGATATCTCTCCTTTTGGGGGGGGGGAGTTTGCACTGAACCTGTCAGCCAGTATGTTGGCAATGTCTGTAGGATCAGTAATCTTCACATCATTTTGAACTAGTTCTGAGCATATCTGGGAGTTTCCTCCCAGGTTTCTAACATAGCTAAAGAAGGCCTTATGATTGTCTTTTGAGTCTTTAGCTATTTTTCTCTCAAAATTTGCTTTGGATGATTTTATGAGAGCTCTTAGCTTTTTACTTATAGTGATCAAAGGTGTCTTACCTTTTAAGGATTTTGCTCTATCTTGTAGTAGCTTCCTCCTTTTGTTGTAGAGTTTGTTTATGGCTGGGGTCCACCAGACTGGACGCTTGCCCTTGGTACAAAGAGTCTTTGTTTTGCTTGGGATTGCCTTATCCATGCAGTCCTGCAGGTGCTGGTAGAAGGCATTTGTAAGTGATTCAGTGGCTTGAGTACTGTTTTCCGCTGGCTCGGGGGCCTTAAAGGAGACCACACTAGTCTTTAGAAGTGTGAAGTCGGCTTTTGAGAAGTTTTTTACTGTGGTCTTTTATTTCAGGTGGGGGTGGGATGAGGACCTCCAGCAAGATTAGTTTGTGATCTGATCTCACCAGTGAGGGGTATACTTCCGGTGTTGAACATTGTGCTCCCATGTTCGTGATGATGAGATCAAGTATGTTTTCTCCTCTTGTGGGGATGGTGACTAGTTGTTCCATGGCATTTGAGTTTATGAATTCCAGGAACTTTTGGGCTAGGGTGTTTGGGCTTGAGTAGTGTTCCCAGTCTATATTAGGGTAATTGAAATCACCTAGTATGATGGTGTTTGGAGATGCATTTATCCCCTCCAGTGTTTTCAGTAAAGCCATGTGAGGTTCCTGAGTTTGTGAGGGTGGCCTGTAACATGCTACAATTTGCAGAGCAGTCTTGCCTATGGTTAATTGCACCTGGATGGTCTCCGATGCATCGTGCGTTGCCACCAGTCTTGAGGTGTGGGTGTCCTTGATGAATATGGATACCCCCGCTCCTTTCTTGGTATTGTCCGGATTTTGGGACGGAACACATGGTATGAGGTAAAACCTGTTAGTGCTGGGGTGCTCTCAGGAGCCTTGAACCAGGTTTCTGTCACAGCACAGACATCGATGTTCTCCATACTGAGAAGGGCCTCGAGTGCGTGCATTTTGAGATTTAGACTTCTGGCATTGAGCAGCATTACCCTTAGTTTTTTTCTTTTTGTGTTCTAGGGTGGTAGGTTTAGAATTTGAGCCTTGCCTAAAAAGGCACTATGGGGTGGCAAGAGCCTTTGCCAATATCCGAATCCCAGGGTGACAGGTGCAAGCCGTCCCTTGGCAGCGTGGCTTGTCCAGCATGTCATCCCAGGCAGACAGACATTGATCCCCTTTGAATGACACCAGAGTTTAAGCCAATTGTTAAAGCTGATCATCTTATCTCTGTATTGTGGCATCATTCTTGGTGAAGGTAGGATACTGCTCAAGGTCAGGGTCATACCTGCCTGGGCTACATAATCAGAGAGCTCCTCAATGTCTCTTTTCATGTAGTCCAAGGAGGTACGCCACAGGACGCTTACACCAGCGTGGACAATGACTGAGTCGTATTTGTACCTGCTGTTGAGAGACCTGAGTGCTTGCGTTATGTGGCAGATTCTAGCGCCCGACAGGCAGCTTACTGTAACTCTCCTTACTCAGTCTGGAGAGCGGGACGTCAGTGTGTCTGACTATGGAGTCACCAATGACTAGTGTGTCTGGCATTGTGTTTGGCCTTAAGGGCTGTGACTGTTTGACACCCTGACTGTGAGGTCTATGTGTTGCAGGTGTTGTGTTCTGAGGTGGTGGTTGTTTGGGTGTCTGCTTTGGTGGCCTCTGCTGTTTTGGTAGATTTCTGATCAGAGCCTCCGAGTATGTCTTTGTGTGTTTATGTGTATGATTTGAGGTTGTGATGGTACTATGTGAGACTGGGTCTATAGTGTGTGTGGTAACCTTCTCCTCCTGTCTGGTCTTGCCAGTCCTAAGTTGAGAGAGCTCAGCCTCCAGTTTGGCCGTATAGTTGCATCTCTCGCATGTATGTTTGTATTTTATTTTATTTTTTTTTTCTATATCATATTATTTGCATTTTTTTTTATATCCGGAGCTTTTCTCCCCAGGTCTCCGCTGAAAACAGGATTTTAACCCAGTCAGACGCTACCCGGTTAACAAATGTAATAAATAAATAAATTATCTGCAGTTGCTGGGTTGGATTTCAGGACTATTGCAGTATTGTTCACTTATCTGTATTGAGCTGTGCTGTTGCATATAGAGACTCAGTTATGCACAGTGCTGCTAACTAAGAGTGCAGGGCTAAAAGAAAAATACATTTTTTTGAATTAAAGATAAATTGTCAAAAAATGTAAAGCTGTGAAAAAGTAAACCATGTTAAGCAGCTGACATTCTGTTGCTTCTTGCTACCTTTGGCCTGTTTAGATCCTGCAGACTTGTCCGGCTTATCTGCCTTTGTTGCCCCTTCCCCTGACACACACAAACATGGATATGCACGCTGAAATGGTCAAGTTTCTCTTTCTTTGAAGTTCAATCCTCGTCCACTTTTTTTCCCATGACCCCAGCAACGAACAAAAGGAGTAGAAGCCAGACATTCTCTTGGCCCTATTTTCTGCATAAAGGTGAGTACTTTGCCAGTCATTCATATGTACTGCTTGAAGCTATTGGACAACAACTGGAAAATCACTGGCATTTCTTTAAGAAATAGGAAAAGCATAGTCCTGCCATATGCTTTACATGCAATCGAGTGGAATAGCATGCTCAGTGTCACACAACTTATAAGTGCAGGAAGTAGAATTCTAACCCATTTCTCTTGTCTTCTATTGGATGTTTAGGCTATATTCTGAGAAATATAGTCTACAGTGCCAGAGAGAAAAAACTTCTAAGGTTATTTATTTTACAGAGTTAAACATGCCATTGTAGTGTTAAAACAATAATTTAAGAGATATGGCTTTTAATAATACTGACTAGCTTAATAGGTTCATAGGTTCATACTAGGCTATCTGCCCTGGGGAATTTATAAGCCTAGCCCGATTGTGTGTGGCTTACGCCACCCCTTGATTTGAGTATACTGTGCCCTTTTTAAAGTTTAGTTTACTGTGCCTCTGTCTAATAGTGACACGGAAGTAATCCCCGGGAAATAAACAGCCTTTGCAAGTCTCAAACCCAGGACCCTGCACACCATAGCCAAAGTGATTTACCACTAAGCCATGTCAGATATAAGTGCATGTTTTAAGACCATATACAATAAGGTTTTTCAGATTTTCTGAAAATATGACAGAAAGCTGTCTGCGAAGTCAGAGCATCATAAAACAGTGGATTGCGGCATTTCCTTTTGATCAACTTTCGATACCAATGCAATGACTTGATAAGACTGTATAGGTTCATAGGTTCATAGCTCATACTAGGCTATCTGCCCTGGGGCAATTATAAGCCTAGCCCGATTCTGTATGGCTTACGCCACCCCTTGATTTGAGTATACTGTGCCCTTTTTAAGGTTTAGTTTACTGTGCCTCTGTCTAATAGTGACACGGGAGTAATCCCTGGGACAAACCTACGATCCCCCATCCACTTATCGAGATTCTTCTTGAAGAGATTCAATGAGGTGCTCTGCCTCACATGAACTGGAATTCTATTCCAGAGCGAAGGGAGCCTCTGGGTTATGAACCTGTCCCTCGAGCAAGTTCTATTTATTTCTGTGCTGAGGTTCAAGTCCCTCGAGCGTGTGGCTTTAAGGGATTTAGATTTACTGAGGTGGAGCATGTCCATTAATTCTGGATTTGACATAGCTTTGTATGTCAGGCATAGATTGCCTCGAAGTAGGCGGTATGCAACTGAGTAGAGCTGGAGTTTTTTTAACCGAGCAGCATATGGCATCTGTTTGAGACACTTGATCCTCTTGGTGACATACTTTTGGGGTCTTTCTAATTGCTGCAGGTGTCGGGTAAGGTACATCCCAAAAGGGGCATTGTATTCCATGATGGGCCTGATGAGGTATGAATAAAGGGGCACGATTACCTCTCTTGATCTAGATGTGAAACCCTTCGTGATGAGGTGGGCTATGTAGAAGGTCTTTCTAACCATTTTGGCAATGTGGTTTTCAAAGGAGAGATTGCTATCAACTTGGGTCCCCAGGTCCCTAATAACTTTCTCTGTACTTAATGGGTTTCCGCCTATGTGGTAATTTGTGGGCACATTGTTTTTGCCAAAGGGTATGACTATACATTTTTTGGCATTTACTTTAAACCATGGCGCTGGCACCAGTTATCTGTCTCTGTGAGACCTTTTTGAAGGATGTTTTTTGTCAGCTGGAGAGTTGATTATGGCACCCAGTTTGCAGTCGTCTGCGAACTTGGTGAGCCATAGTCCTCTCACGTTTGCCTGTACCTTAGAAAAGTATACACCGAACAAGAGTGGTCCCAGGACAGAACCCTATGGGATGCCACTTGTGACCAGTTTCGAGTGTGACATGGCTCCAGCAACTCTCACTCTGTGGGTTCTATCTTTGAGCCAGTTTGTGACCCATCTTGTGACATAGGGGTTTATATTTAAGCTGGATAGCTTATCTATGATGCCCGAGTGGGGTATTGTGTCAAATGCCTTTGCAAGGTCCAGATAGGCTGTGTGGACTACCTTCCCTTCATCTATGGCTTTGGTGACTGTTTCAAAGAAGTCAACCAGGTTCAAAAGGCAGGATCTGCCCTTGACAAAGCCGAACTGGGTAGGATCTAGTGTCTGTAGGTCCCCAATGTCTTTGTTTATGAGCTCCATGATGATCCTCTCCATAGCCTTGCAGACTAAGCTAGTCAGGCTTATGGGGCGATAGTTTCCAGGGTCCATAGAGGCTCCACCTTTCTGGAGTTGGACCACTGTTGCTGTACGCCATTCTGTGGGCACATATCCTGTAGTGAGGCTGAGATTGTATAGTGGTTTTATTTGAGGGATTAGTTCCTCTTGGAGTTCATGTAGGACGCAACCTGGGACGCCATCTGGTCCCATGGAAGCAGTGTTTTTTGCTTTGGAGAGGGCAGCCTTCACCTGAGCATCTGAGATGTTTGGGAGGCAGCCCTCTGCCGGGATAGATACTTGCTCTTTTGGGGGGGGGGGTGGAGAAGTTTGCACTGAACCTGTCTGCCAGGATATTGGCGATGTCTGTGAGTTCAGTGTATTTTTTGTCATTTAGAATCAACTCAGAACAAGTCTGGGAGTTGCATCCCATGTTTCTAACATAACTGAAAAAAGCCTTATGATTGTCTTTGGTGTCCTGTGCAACTTTTCTCTCGAAGCTGGCCTTGGAGGATTTTATGAGGGATCGTAATTTTTTGCTACTACTGATCAGAGATGCCTTCCCTATTAGAGATTTTGCTCTATCATGTAGTAGCTTCCTCCTTCTGTTGTACAGTTTATTTATGGCAGGGGTCCACCAGACTGGACGCCTGCCTTTGGATGATTGGGTCTTGGTTTTGTTTGGGATGGCATGATCCATGCATTCCTGGAGATATCCGTAGAATGCATTTATATAGGATTCTGCAGTTTGGGCTGTAGTTTCCACTGGCCCTGGGGCCTTGAAGGATTCCACTTCGGTTTTGAGAAGTGAGAAGTTCGCTTTTGAGAAGTTTTTCACTGTGGTTTTCTGGGCTGGGGGTGGGTACTATTTGTAACAGTTGGAAGTTTTCTGTTTTGTATGTTTTCTTAAGTAAAGTCTCAGTATCAGTATAGTCAGTGAGGCACTAGTTAGTACTGTATAACATACCTAGAACTTCGGTACTGCATATTTTAAAGCTAGGTATGTTTTTTTTTTCTTACAGCATCTATATTGTTATATGCTTTTGTCTAACATAAAAAGTAGTCTACATAAACCGATGATGTATCCTTAAATTCAGACAAATTTTGTACTCCATACCTAAACGATACGTCTGCAGAGCACAACTACTGCTGTGATTTTAACACTGCAAAACAGAAAACTTCCAACTGTTAAAAATAGGGTCTTAAATATTTCAAGATTTTTTATCTGTGTACTAGAAATAAACAGAAAGTATAGAAATTGCTTTTGTTTGTATCCTGTTAACGAGAAATACTAGCTGTTGCTGAGAATGAAGACTAATAAAATATGAAAACCGAGTTCAGGGTAGTAGTGAGTATGTTGTGTATTACCCCTTGGGAATCCAGTATAAGAGAACTGAGTTCAGGGCAGCAGTGATTATACTGTCTATTACCCCTTGAGAATCCAATATAAGAGAACTGAGGTCAGGGCAGCAGCGAGTATGCTGTGTATTACCCCTTGGGAATCCAATACAAGAAAACTGATGTCAGGGCAGCAGTGATTATGTTGTGTATTACTCCTTGAGAATCCAATATAAGAGAACTAAGGTCAGGGCAGCAGAGATTATGATGTGCATTACCCCTTGGGAATCCAATATAAGAGATCTGAATTCAGGACACCAGTGATTATGCTGTCTATTACCCCTTGGGAATCCAATAAATTTCTGTTTAAATTCCTCTGTCTCTTTTGGAGCTTTTCTCCCCGGGCCTCTACTGAAAATGGACATATATCCAGCTAGACTAGCCCGGTCAACAAATGTAAAATAAATAAAATAAATAAATAAATAAAAATAAACAATATAAGAGAACTGAGTTCAGGGCAGCAGTGAGTATGCTGTGTATTACCACTTGGGAATCCAATATAAGAGAACTGAGTTCAGGGCAGCAGTGAGTATGCTGTGGATTACCACTTGGGAATCCAATATAAGAGAACTGAGTTCATGGCAGCAGTGATTATGCCTTCTATTACCCGCTGGGAATCCTTTTAATTTACTTTGTATAGTTGATTATGGTTGCAATGAGGAGTTCTGGAAAAGGGGAAGCCAATTACTTGACTTTGCTAGAAGCTTTTATAATGCTGATTAATGTAGGAAATCAGGAGCACAGCACTGCCCATGAGAATTAATTCCACTTGTCTGGCTTTTCATGCTCTTCTCTGGTTTTCAGTGAGTATTGAAGAAGGGAGATGTCTGGACATCTTCAGTAGCTATTTCTGCATAGGGATAAACTTACATTTTCCTATTACTATATCAAGGAACTTTGCTCAAATATTCTTCAGATGCTATACTTGCTATATGTTTTCCAGATACCACTAGTGATTCCCAAATCTGGTCACTATGCGGTATCATTTCACAATTGTTATGCTGAACTGGAGATCAGGCAAACTTAGAAAGGGGACATAATTGGTATTAAATAGCAGAAACTGTATTCTTTTCATTGTCTTAGTATATAAGCTCCATGGGATGTTGGGATAAAAGGGCATTTAATCATTTCAATGTACTATATTGAATAATTTCTGTATTTGCTGAATTAGTTATGATTTTGATAAGTGGAGTTAATTCTTGGTAAGGATAATTCTTAGTGACACTATCACAAAGGGCCATGATGTGTATGGCTTTTGCTGAGATGGGTACAGGCATGATTGCATGGATTGACATTAGGTGACCTGTAATTATATGATCAAACAGGACTTAATGAACTGACTTGTGATCACTTCATGTATATCCATGAGTACTATGTATAAAAGTAGCCTATGAGGACAAACAAGACAAGCTATTCTGACAATATAGCATGGACATTTATCTGCCTATTTTGTTTCTGCAGACCACTGACTTGAGTATTGCATGCCTTCATCTTCATCTAAATTACTTTCTACCTCTATCATGTTTGTATTTTTAGGATGGGCACCAATTGTTCCCTCCATCTTTTGTAGGATGTCTGTTAGCATGTATTGACAATTCTTTCAGCTTTCATGATGCCTATTTATCTAGAAAAAAAATCTCCAGTACAAAAACAGCCTTTCAACAGAAAGCTATATTTTTATCCACAAGAAGAAGAGCAGTTGCCACGGGAAAAATGGTTTGACCAATCAGTAGAAGGCAAATGTATTTGCCATTGTACACTACATAATATCGTAATTATGTCTAATGCTCAGTAAACACTCAGGTGTCTGCAGTTTCTATTGTCATTGTGTAATTAACAAAAAGGCTTTATATAATCAGTTCCACATGACTGAGTAATGAAGTTTTGTGTTGCCAGGCTCCCAGCTTGCAGCATGGATTTATGCTCAAAGTTTGGGTAAAATCTAAAAAGAACAGTAGAAAAAGATTTATATTATTTACTGGGCTTTTTCTTTGATTGTGTGACTAAAGGCTTCATTCTGCTTCAGTTGAAGCTCTTGAGAGTGCTTGTGTTTTGTTACACTTGGCAGCATGGATGCCAGCATACTTAGAGAATGGATCCAGATATAATCAGCAGCATGGCTGCCAGCACAATGCCAGTGTGCCTGTCTGCTCATTAAAAGCTGCTAAAGTAATGCACACTTTACTCTGTAAAACAGATAAAAGCATTTTGTAGGAGAACTCTAAATAATCTCCCCTCTGCAAGTCTTAGACCGTACAGCCTGACTATCTGACTTTTTTAATGTATGTCACAAGCTGATTAATTCAGAGCCTTTTTGCTTGTGGTATATCATTCCCTGCCTACCCATCAGTCAACAGGAATAAGTCAACTCTTTGTTATTAACTGAGACATAAGCAGCCAAGACCTTATGGAGATTTGCAGGCAACAAACTAGTGCTTTTTGCACCATCACTAAAGAGCCATGTCCAGGACAGTGAATGTGAAAGAAAGGCAAAACACAGCATATCATTACAGTTATTTATTTCAGCATTTAGCTCACATATTATGATAAGTAAAAGGACTGAGAATATAGTACATGTGCATCCATGCAGCTGCCTTTCCCATATGGCAGATAAAATCTACTCACCAGCCAGTTAGTGTTTTTATTAGACTTCCAAACCTTTTGGGAATCAAACCATCTGTTTCTTCAATGCATGACTCTCCAGACAATCTGAAACTAACATAAGAATGCCTCCATAAGGGACCTCAAATGCTTATGACACCTTTTATGCCAGATGAAAATGTAAACCATAGAAACATAACAAATAATTTGTTGTGTTAATGTTTTTCCAAAAACATAGTGGAGGGGCACTTCGATTGTAGTTCATTATAGTTAACTTTAAAAATTTCAGATACGGACTTTCTAACCTTAATTACCAAGCCAGCAACTACTAACATAGAATAAGTCTAAATAAGTATACTGCACTGTTTCTAAAATATCTTGACACATTTGCTTGTCCATGTGTTTCTGCTTAAAGAATAGCATTACCTCAGACATGTGCCATCTTTGCTACACAAAATTGTACATCTTCATATGCAAGGTTACAGCTAGTAAGCAAAGCAGGGTGTCTCTGTATCTTTTAACTTACTTTCTTAATAAAAAGAATTTCACAGCAGTAAGAGTTCCATAAAGTGGTTTTAATGCTATAATATTTCATTGACACAGTAACGAAAAATTAAAGGATACACACACACACACACACACACACACACACACACACACACACACACACACACACATTTGCAAGTTCTGAGGATATTCCTCAAACGTGCAGTAATATGTTGACATTTGCATTACAGACCTCTTTTTATTAATATCGACAACATTGACATGTGAGTATTTCAATTAAATTAATTATACATACAAACATACATGTATCTATATCTAAATATATATATATATATATATATATATATATATATATATATATATATATATATATATATACATGCACACACATACATATCTATATCTATATTTTATATATATATATATATATATATATATATATATATATATATATATAAATATATATATATATGTGTATATAAACACACACACACATACATGCATGTAAATGTATGAATTAAAGGGATGGTGAGTGGTGTCTCACTTAATCATTGTATTAAATTCTTAGGCTATCACTAAAAGAGTTCAACTAAAGAAAACAGCTCACTTTGATAACAGTTTTTTTTCCTAACAATGTGTTTTTGCCAATAGCTCTTTTGTCTGTTGTTTCATTTTGTCAACACAGGTAAATGGGCTAGTATTAGGGGTGGGAGTGTGTGTGTGCGAGTGGCTGTGGGACTGGGTTAGAGTAAGGGCTAAGTAAGGGGGTAGATTTTTAGGTGTGTTTATGCGATTGCTTGTGAGTTAAGGTTAGAGTTAGGGCCAAGTAAAGGGGTTATTTAGTGGTGTGTGTGTGTGTGTGTGTGTGTGCGTGTGTGTGTGTGTGTGTGTGTGTGTGTGTGTGTGTGTGTGTGTGTGTGTGTGTGTGTGTGTGTGTGTATGTGTCCAAGCTGTATTGTACAGGTAGTGTGTCAGGTTGTTGTTATGGGGGAGAGGAAGAGTTAAGGTTAGCATGCATTAGTAAGGTGGAGCTGGGTACTGACAAATGAGTACTGGGACAGGTTGAATGGAGTTAAGCTCAGAGGAGCTAGCTTGTGTCATATAGTGCTAATACCATGTCCCAGCACTATTCAGCTCTAGTCCCTAACCCTATAGACTATTATATAGAGACCCCTATAAAACCTAGTCCTCAAAACCTAATATCCCACCATAATACAGTTCCAGACAACATGGATATGTAATTTCCAAATATCTCCGTAGCCAGCTTGCTAGACATGGGAATCCTGACACAAACTAGCAATGCTATCATTTTTACAGGCAACCTTTTAATCCTTAAACAAACCAACACAGTATGCAAAAGATGTACATACACAGCTTCCTTGGAGATAAAAGTCTCACCTACAAACAAGGCTTTCAAGAGCATACTACATCTGCCACACATGGCGTCCACACACACACGCACACACACACACACACACACACACACACACACACACACACACACACACACACACAGACATAGGCCATCTTATACTGAGGCACTAAAAAGCCATCTCCTCAAACCTCAAAGACATCCTAAGCCTGCAAACACCATTGCCTATCCTTAGCAAACTCTAAAACACACACCAAAAGCAACATGAAACACCACACACAAGCCTGCACCCTAATGACTCCCAAAATCAAATAATTTACCTAGGACTTTTTATCACAGGGGACTCCATTATATGACGCACAGATGCCCCACTCACTAGGCTGGACAATGAGAAAATTATAGACAATTACTTACAGGAGCCAGGACCTGCCAGGTTACACA
This sequence comes from Protopterus annectens, assembly GCF_019279795.1. NCBI lineage: Eukaryota > Metazoa > Chordata > Ceratodontiformes > Protopteridae > Protopterus > Protopterus annectens. The sequence goes on from NC_056743.1 coordinate 1,798,360,657, forward strand.
TGAATTCAAGTTTTCACACTGCAGGTACCAAAATGATTCTGTCATAGTTTATGAGGGTATAAATGCCCTGGTTCATATCTCTCTGGGCTAAATGAAAGAGACATTAAGGACGTCTCTGAATATGTGTCTCAAACTATGTGCCTTGCGTTGAGCAGCATTCTGCCTTTACCAAGGATGATGCCACAGTATGAGCAAAAAATGATTGACTTTAACAACTGGTTTAGTTTCTGGGGTCAGTCCAGGGGGATTCGATATCTGTTAGCCCAGGAGGACATGGTCAACTAACCTTGGCGCTCTACCAAAAATAGTCTGCACTTGCCACCACCCCACCCAGGACAACCAGATTTTGGATAAAATTTTTTCCACTTCTCTATAGCATTTTTTAGGCAATGGCAAAGTGACAAACCTATGGACATACCAATTAAAGTACCCTAAAGGTATTACTTCTCAGCGCTAGCAGCCTAAAAGAGAAACATCTCACACTTCAAGCTGTCCTGACTATGGAGAATATAGACAACTGTGACATTACAAAGACATAGTTTAAAACCATAGAAAGTACCCCAGCAGTGCAAGGTTTCAGTGCCTTCCACACATTTAGACCATCAGCCACACAAACAGGGACTAAAGGTGGAGGTGTGTTGATCAGTATTAGCAACAACTATACCTCAAGGTTGGTTAAACAAGATGATACCTAGAGTTCATCCATGTGCAAATCATGCAAGATAGAGTCCCTTACCATATCTTAGCAAGCTATAGATAATCATCTATACAACAAGAATCCCACAACTCTTATCTAGACCTACTGGAGGCACTCTCCATCCAGCCAAGCACTCTATGAGAGACTTTAAACACCCTGAATTGACTGGGAAACATATATTGCCTCCAACTTACAAGTACAGCATTTCCTAGATGTTATTAACGCAAATGCCTTTGATCAGTTAGTGCACGCTCCAGCCAGAGGTTTGAACATACCGGACTTAATCCCCACCAATATCATGTCCTCATTAGTGAGGTTGGATCACAAAGCTGTCTCCTACAAGGTAGAAATCAACTTAGAAAAAACAGTAAAACCTCTTACAGGTAGGAGCTATTCTAAAGCAAACTAAATCTTATTAAGTGACAGTTTGTCAAAATTCAGTGCCCCGACTAACCCCAAGTTCACAACAGTCTATGCAGAATTGTTCACAGAAACACGGTAAAAACATATAAATGGCTGCATAGACACTGCTATTCCTAGCAGAACTAATAGCTCACTAATTAACCTAAACAGGAAAGTAAGAGGACTATTTAAATCCAACTAGGCCAATTGCAAGGTAAATATAGCCTTTCAAGGCAAAGACAGCCACAAGGCCTTTTTTCAGCTATGCCTGAAACTTCAAAGGTAACATGCAGCAGTGTGTAGTAAATGGTACCATTTTCCAAACCAGCATAATCCCTCCAACTATTAGCAGGGAGCAGATCATAGTGGCACTCACTAAGGCCAAAAACACAGCCTCAATGGGGCCAAACAATATCCCAGGTTGCCTCCTAAATATCCTGAAACATGACCTATCAGGCCCAGTTGAATCACTTTTCATCCACAGCCTCAAAACAGGCTACATACCAAGTGAAAGGAGGATGTCAATGATTATCCACTTCACAAGAATGGACCATCAACTGACCCCAGAATCTAGTCTAACTAGCCTGACTAGTCTAATATGCAAAGACATGGAACAAATTATCATGATGGAAATGATCAGCAAAAACATTGGCAACCCATAGACACTGGACTTATCCCAGTTTGGTATTGTCAAGGGAAGGTCATGCCTACTTAACATAGTAGATTTCTTTGATAGGGTAACACCAACGCTGCCTACCTAGATCAGGCTAAGGTGTTTGATAAAAAACCCCACTCAGGTATTATGGAGAAAGTTCCAGAACTTGGCATAAATCCATACATAACTCACTGGTTTCACAAGTACATTTTCAGGGAGTAAACAAGAGCAAAATTGGATTGTCTCTGACCTGCAATGAATGTATAGCACCAGTGGCTTACATCATCATCATCATCATCATACTCAGGTTCATGTCCCCCTCTGCCCCCCCCCCCATGCACATACTACCTATATAGAAGTGTCTCAGGACTACCCACTAAAGGGTATTACAAAATGGACATGGACAATAACAAATCCCCATCTGATGGTCAGTGTTTCAAAGGGGTATATTATTGTACACTGAGAGACTGGTAAAATGCAAGATCACCTATTTATGTTATTAAATCTGTTCACAGAACCAGTGTGAAAATGTGGAGGCAAGGGACAGCTAAAAAGTTAAGGACATAGCAAAACATCAGTCCAATAGAACTGTGTATAGAAGAAGTTACCTGGATTAGTACCAACTGATACGAGATAGATCAACACAAGGACTTCAACCACAATAGTTTACTGTTGCGGTCGAAGTCTGTCTGATTGTTTATATTGGAGTACCTGGACCAAATTGAAGTCATCAAAGAGAAATTGGGAATCAATGTGTAAAACCTTGTGTGTTTGTGTGCTTGTGTGTGTGCGTGTACATGTGTGTGTGTGTGTGTGTGTGTGTGTGTGTGTGTGTGTGTGTGTGTGTGTGTGTGTGCGCGAGTGTGTGTGTGTGTGTGTGTGTGTGTGTGTGTGTGTGTGTGTGTGTGTGTGTGTGTGTGTGTGTGTGTGTGTATGTTTGGGCAGCTTTATGCTTCATACTGATTGCTTGGATTACAATAGAGAGATTGACTGATGTGCTGATTATAAATTCTATACATACTCCAGCTCTACTCAGTGGCATACCGCCTGCTCAGAGGCGACCCTGCTCAGAGGCGATCTGTGTCTGACGTATAAAGCCATGTCCAACCTGGAATTAATGGACATGCTGCACCTCAGAAAATCCAAATCCCATCGAGCTACGCGCTCGAGAGACTTGAACCTCAGCACTGAAATAAATAGGACATGCTGGAGGGACAGATTCATAACCCAGAGGCTCCCTTCACTCTGGAATAAAATCCCAGTCCAGGTTAAGCAGAGTCCCTCATTGACTCTCTTCAAGAGAAATCTTAATGAGTGGATGGGAGATCGTAGGTTTACCCCGGGTATCACTTCTGTGTCACTGTTAGACAGAGGCACAGTATACTAACCTCGAAAAGGGCATAGCAAAATTAATTTAAAATGGGTGGCGAAAGCCAAACACACTATGGCTAGGCTTATAAACGCCCTAGGGCAGATAGCCTAGTATGAACCTATGAACCTGTAAGTGTTATTTACATATATATATATATATATATATATATTTATATATATATATATATATATATATATATATATATATATATATATATATATATATATGGGACCCCTAGACCCCTACACATGGCCAACATTTCAGAATTTTGAAGACCATATAGCTGAGAATATATGATCGACATTCGAAATGTCAACCATGCAAAACCGGCATCTCCGTACAATGCGGAATGGAAAGATTTTCATCTTCCACACTGTAGTGCGATCTAGGACTTGGTATATTTAAGTTACAGGGGTGGGGGGTGCAGGGGGGCGTAGCCCCCTTGCTAGCAGTGTGAAGGTAAGTTGTGTTTTTTTTTTTATTTCATGCTTGACATTTCGAATGTCCATCCTATGGTCTCGACCATATGGTCTTCGACATTCTGAAATGTGGACCATGTATAGTAGACCCATAAATAAATATATATATATATATATATATATATATATATATATATATATATATATATATATATATATATATATATATATATATATATATATATATATATATATATATATACGTAAATTATATAATGAATGGTAAAACTGTTTCATGAATTATGTAGAAAACATTAACCAAAACATACTGACCATTCTTTATTCCAATAACATACCAAAGTGACACACTGTACATCAAAAAAGGAAACATTTTTTTCCAATGTATTAGCCGTAACCCTGACACACATTTAGCTCAGATTCGTCTGAATGGTGATAGTGTTATGGAAATGTTTTTTGTATAGTAAGCTGCACATTACAGTTAGGGGCAGGGGCAAGGTTTGGCTTTGCCCCCTGATCCACTTTAGTAATATGTGCTAACCCTAACCCTGGCCCTGTTCATAACCCTAACATGCATCTTACCTTAAAAAAGCCCTATCCATAACACTATCACTACACCAGACAGCTTGGATATTCACTGTGCAGAACACATCTAACCCCTAACACTCATTCTCCCACAGAGACAAAATCTATCAGCTTTATCTAACCCTAAAACCCACTCATGCACAAACTAAATCTGTCCCCTTATCTAACACTTACACACTCACACAGAAACTCCCTGCCCCACCATTTACCTTTGTCAGCCTGCTGAATCTCACCCAAATTTTTGTTCACACAAACAGTCTTCTTTTACAGCCACTCACTTGCATAACATAAATGTGTGTTAACCAAGTTAGTCGCAATCATGATACTATGCAAGTGAGATTGTAGATATCTGTGTGTGTGTGTGTGTGTGTGTGTGTGTGTGTGTGTGTGTGTGTGTGTGTGTGTGTGTGTGTGTCTGCCTGAGTATTTGTGTGTGTTTATCTACCTGAGTATTCTGTTAAAGCTTACTATTGAAATCCCGAAATAGATGCTGTTGAGTGATCACATCATCAAAATACAATACTGGAAAAAAAACATCGGACAGGCAACAATATCAAAACCGGTAATGTCGACCTGTCCCATTCAACAAAGTCAACATTACCCAGTGTACCTTGCCTTCCAGTCACTCCCAAGTAATGTTTTGCAAGCCCCCCTGCATCCCCCACACACCCTGCTAACTACACATCCAGACTCCGTGATCCCACTACAGTGAGGATTTGGGTACATTTCCCAATCTCCACTGTACCACGATTTCCATATAAAACGTCCACCTCACAACATCAAATACACACTAGCATTTGCTGTTGTGGAGCCGACCACTTTTGGTTCGACCTTCCATGAACTGGAAATCATCCTTTTGACCATTCCCAGTTCACATGAATGCCGTCTAACATTTCAGTAGTAAACCTTTCTTTATGTATGCATTTGTCCATATGTGTATGAACTTATGTTTATGCATGAGACATTGTGTATGACTGTGTGTCTGAATTTCTGTGTGCCTGTTGTTTGTGCGTTCATGCGTGAGCATCTGCATGAGTATTTCTGTGTGTATGAGTGTATGTGTATGTGCATATGTGTGTGTGTGTGCGTGTGTGTGTATTTATATGTGCGTACATGTGTATGAGTGTATTTGTGTGTGTGTGCTTGCATGTGTGTGTTTCTACCTGATTATTTCTGTGTATGTTTGTACTCTCATAGGTGCATACTTGCCTAATGACCACCAAGGCTTTTATAAGCCTGGCCATGCAACCCAACCCAATTACATTCCCTTGTAACATTTGCATCTTAATTGGAGGGGAATGTTTGTTAGGAGGGGCATGTTAGTTAGGAGGTTGTTAAAAAGTTTTGTGGCATGATATGTTAGTTACAGAATATTTACTGTCAATCTCTGTCTATTAGAGACTTGGAGGCCAGCCAGAGGATGGATTTACAATTTCCCTCCCAATGGTAAAGATTACGTTTGAATAGGATTAAGGATGGCTTTCTTATTTATGTCACAAGCAAAGTTCAGATCCTTGAATCTAGTGTTTCTGGTGCTGCTTGTTTTACAGACATGCAGAAGCTCCATCAGGGCTGGATCTAAGGATGCCTTATATGCCAAGTACATATCACCTCTCAACAACCTGTAAGAGACTGAGTATACAGACAGGGCTCTAAGGTGCTCTGCATAGGACAATGTGTTAATACCCTGGATTCTCTCGGTAAGGAACCTCTGTGTGCATTCCAGCTGTTACATATGGCTAGAGAGTTACATGCCAAATGGGGCATTGTACTCAATGATGGTTCTGATAAAAGCAGAGTAGAGTGGTACTATAACTTACCTGAACCTGAATGTAATACTCTTACCTATGAGCTGGGTGACATGGAATGATTTTTTTACTACCTTGACTATGCGTTGTCAAAGGCCAGATTATTGTCTAGATATGTTCCTAGCTCTCTAATTACCAAGTCAACTCTTAGGGTGTCTCATCAATGGAGTAATTTACCTGGGTGGACATTTTACGCAAAGGCATTATAATGCCCTTCTTCGCATTGAGTTTTAATCCTTGGCTTTGACACCAGTAATTCGCCTGCATTAGGCTGTCTTGCAGGATGTCAGTGTCATGGAGGGAATTTATGATCGTTCCCAATTCACAGTCATCTGAGAATTCGGTCAGCCAGAAATCCTTGACATTAGCCTTGACCTCCAAGAAGCTGATGCCAAACTAGAGTGGAGTATGAACCCTGTGTACTCTGTTGTTTTGAGCCTGTAGTTCAAACATGACTCAAGTGGTCCTGATAAGTCAGTTTCAGGCTATGTAAGAGTCAACCTGCTCCCTGCTGATCCATTGGGAGGGTTATGCAGGTAGAGATTTCACATGGGGTGGTGGGGGGAGTGGGGGCTCAGATCTGAGCTGAATTTGTCTGCCAGCAGATTTGCCATGTCACTCTGTGCAGTGAAGGTGGTACCATTTACTACACTTCTGCACACTGTTGTGTGTTACCTTTGAGGTTTCAGATGTAGCTGTAGAAGGCCTTGTGGTTATCTTTAGCATTGAAAGCTGTCTTGACCTCATAATTGACCTTGTTGGATTTAATTAGTCCTCTTAGTTTCCTGTTTAGTTTAATTAGTGAGCTGTTGTCATTATGAGAGCTGCTTTTTCTGACTTTGGCCATGACAATTTTCCTTTTGTTATACACTCTGTTAAGATTAGGATTCCACCAGTGTGGTACTTTTATTTCTGGTGGGTACATCAGCCTCTATGCAGCCATTTACATGTTTGTACAGTGTTTCTGCATAGGCTGTTGTGAACTCGGGGTTAGGCAGGGCATTGAATTTTGACAAACTGTCACTTAGTAGGATGTAGTTTGCTTTAGGATAGTTCTAAATGTAAGAGGATTTGCTGGGCTTTCCAAGTTGTTTTCTATTTCAAGTGAGACAGCTTTGTGATCCAACCTCATCAGTGAAGACATGACAAAGAGGAGGGGGGGTGCAGTGCTCTACCATATTGATGAGAACAAGGTCCAGAATGATTGAAATAGAGGGGTTGTTAATGACATTTACGAATACAGCAGCTGAATGGAGAATGCCTCCAGTTAAGTCTAGATAAGAACTGTGGGATTCTTGTGACATAGATGGTAACCTATAACTTGCTAAGATATGGTAAGAGACTTTGTTAAAGGTGATTTGCATGTTGATGAACTCCAGGGTATCATCCTGTTTAACCAATCTTGAGGAATACTTGTTCCTAATGTAGATCAAAACACCTCCAACTTTAGGCCCTGTCTGTGCAGCTGATGACCTAAATGTGTGGAAGTCACTGTAGCCTTGCACTGCCGGAGTACTACTTGCAGATTTAAACCAAGTCTCAGTCACGGCACAGATGTCTATATTCTCCAGAGTAAGGAGACCTTGTAGGGTGCAGAGTTTCTTCTTAAGGATTCTAGCATTGGGTGGTAAGGCCTTTACTTTTCTTTGGGTTTCATTTGCTGTGTCTGTAGGTTTTTCATTTTGGTGTTGCCTGAAAAAGGCTCTAACAAGGTAGATAAAATTTTATCCAAAATCCAGAAAGCCAGGTATTTGGTTTTAACCCCAACACTAACTGCACCCCTGCCCCTAACCCTGGCTTGCAGCGTACCTTAAGAAGTACCATTACACAAGACAAGTTGGACACCCCCTTACACACACACATACATACATGTAGACTAAACCTATCCCCATACTCAACCATTACTCTAACCTTAAAACACTCTAACACTCTCACACAAACTCCCATTCCCACCACCTACCTTTATCAACTTACAGAAGTTGGCTAATGTAGATTTTCTGCAGTTAACTTGCAATACACAAACTAGTGTCAACCAAGTAAACTTTATATATATATATATATATATATATATATATATATATATATATATTTTTTTTTATTTAATTATTTTTTTTGACATTTGTTGACCAGGATAGTCCATCTGGGTTACAATAACTTGTTTTCAGCAGAGGTCTGGGGAGAAAAGCTCTGCATTTTTGACTTGGTTACACATTTATACAATTGGATTACATATGTACATATATGAAAGTAGCAGAGTTGGAAATTAGTGAACATGCACTTTCAGTTACTTATATGATACTAAAACATGTCATACTAAACATTTAGAGTTTACATACATTCACTCATACTTGTCAGGTTAAAATTTAAACCAGCCATTACAGGAAAAAAGCCTTCTTATGATTACAACCTGCCACATGGAACCATCACCATCCGATATAAAAAAGTATAACACTGTGGGGACGTTCAAGAAAAATGCAAGGCATTTTCTTCAAAATGAATTTAAGTGCACCTGCTTTTGTAACATTGGCTAGTCACCACTGTGTACAGCACGAGAGGAAATATTTCTTCACATGTACATTATGAACTAAATGTGCTATATGAATAAGTCTTGTACATCTTATAGCAATACCTGCGTCGGTTGCTTTTGAAAGGCTTTGAAAGAAATTTCCCTTGTGGACATACTGCAAATGTTAACTATATCTGTTATAAATGTAATACACTTATATGCAGCTCTTATTTATGCACACTGTGTATATAATACTTCCCACTTTATCTTTTGTAAATACCCCCACTGCAGTTCTCTGACAGTGGCTTACTATTCTTCTATGTCAGTATTACAATACCTTTGGTACCTGGGTCGTGGCTACCCACTTATCGAATTGTAAAAATAAAATAAAAATATCACTCAGTAATAGTGGGGAACCAATATTCACCAGCAGGTGTATGTAAATCCCAGAAAAGGAATAGCCCTACAGGTGGTTACTTAAAAGGGTGCATTTATGGATTAGCCCACTCAAACCAGACTAAATAAATAATGCAAAGCCCCGGGACTAGGTAACAAGACAAATGTTATACAAAAGCTGTGCAAAATCTACTGTCCAAAAGGTCATATATAGAAATTATTAAAAGCTTCTACAGAATTATACAGTAACATACTCAGAAACATATTAAAGAAACTAGTAAACCGCTTTTTGTTTAATTGTAGTTATCTGGTGCTGTCCTATAATGTAGACTTAACTATAACTGCATTCCTCTCATTTGGACTTATACAAGCCTTTCTAGTTGTACCACATGTTATTTTAATGGCTGAAAATGGACACAGAGTACAAGTACAAATGACCACACTGTGTGGATTTGGTGGGGGTCAGGTATGGGGCTGTGTACCTTCAGGGATACTATAAAGAAGCATAAACAAGCAAGTACAACTGTTACTACACCTATTGATGTGCAGGCTGGAGGTAGATTATAGCATTAATAAATATTTATTATTATGTATCTGAAAGCCAATTGTAAGAGTCAAAAACAAGTGTCATGGGGTGGTGTGTTTGCGCATGTGTGTGGGGGTAATGTTTCTTGTAGTTTTCACGCATATAATGTGCAGGACCACACATTTCTGTAGTAAATAAAGTTTTACTTCTAAGAAAACAAGAGTTTAAACATAAACAAGGAACAAGATGATTTGCTTCAAAAACAAGCAACAATATGTATAATCTTTTCATAGTGAGAGTTCTCAGAACAAAGCAAATATAATAGTAAGAAGTTGATGCTGTTTCTAAGACAAAGTTTCTCAGTCCTTCAGGTGTCTGTATCCCTGGACTAGATACATACCAACATATTACAAAAGGCCTACAGTAACCTGAAAAATTCCTCTGACTTTCCCGTGTAAGTAGGAGAAATCAAATTCAGACTGGACGTGGCTCCTTCTGCAGAGAAACAGGCATGTCTTCCACACTTTCAGACTGTTTTTTCCTTCTACAGAAAACCGATGGGACAACCCTCAGAATTTCCTCTAGGATTAGATGTGGTGCCCTTGCACTGGCCCAGTAATCAAGGAGCCTCAATCCTCACCACTAGCACCAGTGAGGGGCGTGCACATTGGGGTGATACCAAGTACACACACAGTAAAGTACAATTTCCCTTAAGAGCAAACAGCGATCACAGTTAGTCTGGGTCTGGTTTCTCCCTTTCTCTCCAGATCCCCAATAAGACTCCTCACTGGCACAGCTATAGGGTCCAGATCTTAGCCTAGTTGTCAAGCTAAAACTTTCAACACTCTCTTTGTCCAACCAGTGCTTTGTGTCCCTGCCCAAGTAGCTGACACACCCACACTTAAAGATTTGATTTATATAGAGACATACAGACACTTCTGGGGAAGGCTAGCACAGGATCTCCAGCTATGCCCCCTTTCTGCCCAGACTGTAAGGTAGTGCCGACTGCCACCAACCACTACTGTCAGCTACTATAAGGCCCTTCCCAAAGGGGGACCAATTTCACTGTGTAATATTATTATCCAATTAGTAAGTGTGATGAACAGCAAGGCTATTGTAGTGGCTTTGTACAGTATCACCAAAGGCATGCAAGTATCCTAGAGCTTAAATTATCTCTACACAAAACAGCCATAGTTGAAAGGTTTAAAAATATTTAATAATAAATAATAAAAACACAAGACAATTCTTATTACTTCAGCACAATGACATTACAGAGTTCAGAAATCACAGGAAATGCTTTAAAACAATATTGTAGGATAGTCTGACAAATACAGAAAACAGCTAGACTAATCTGGCTAAATTCCTATCTAATTCTAAGAGAAATCACTGTTCTAAATACTGCTTACATACAGAGCAAGCAAGTGCTGGTGAGTGGATGTTCTTACTAGATCCAAGACAAAATACAAAATGTTCAGTCTTTCTCTCTCAGAAAGTCTTAAATTGATAATACACAGTACTGCTGACTCATCTCAGATTACATCATTTTTATCACTTCTCCTTTAATTCCCAGGCTAACAGAAACTCAAAATGTACATTTCTTTGTAAGATCCACCTGCCAGGAAACCACAGCAATAAAATACACTTTTACATGCAAAACCTAGTAATTATCTATGTTTTAAGACAATAGAAAGAATTTCCCAGCTGAGACATCCTGTCTCTGAGCTTGAAATCAAACACAGTTGTAAAATTCTTTAACAGCTTTCTTCCAGCAGGGGGCACTGTGGTTACATTTTTGAAGCTCAGTACAACATAGAGTTTAATCATAGCATATAGTTCTCTTTACATTTGTAAAACAAGCCTTTGGATTATATTAATATTTACAATAACATATAATTATCTACAAAATTCTATCTGGCTGGACTGGCAGACCCTCAGTTTTTCACATTAGAGTTAAGGAAATCTAAATCCATTTGTGAGGGGTAATCTTAATATACAGACTGGAGCAGCTGTCCAGCTTCTGTACCTGTTTCTTACCTGAAGGCTTTGTATCTGTCTTCATTCATGTTCACCCTAGTATATATCTTAAGCTCAGCAGTGGTGTGATCTTTTTGTCCCATAGTGTTCCTGTATTAGCACTGGTATAGCAAGTCACTATATTATGTGATACCCTTAGCACAGAAACATCTGTTCTGGTGACCTTAGATGGAGTGTAGGACCATTAAAACTCTTCTGCATTTATATGATTGCAAGTTGTATGATACATTTTTTTTAACTGAATGGATTGTAGACATAAATTCCTCCTGATTAGCTTGGAATTGCGGTCTCTTTTCCTATAGAGTTATTCAAGAGGTACATGCCTCATAACTAGTATGATTCTTTACCCAGTAGACAGTACTTAATTTGGAGAGAGTATGTTTAATGGCTTAACATTTCCCTACAATCACTAAATATCTGTGTTCAGCATTACTCACTTTTCTGCTAATATAACATGTTGGATGTCCATCATCCTATACATTTTGTACAAGTACTTCCCCAATGTTGCCCTAACATTCATACATGAGTACCATAACTGTTTAGAAAAGTCTGGAGCTAACAGGATGAAACTAGCATTTCTTCCAACTTTTGAAATATCTGGTCTATCATCTCTATCCATTTGACATCTAGTGGGACCATACCCCTAATCATGTCACTCACAGGGTATTTTATGGATGGATTTCTAGCATTAATTGGTCATCCCTAAAAAAGCCCTCTTCCGTCATCAAGGTAAGATATAGCATACCAAGTCTGAGGCATCAGAATTTGGACTTAAGACTTTGAAACATTGCTGGTGCTTCATAAAGGCCAAACCGTCTATCCATCATGGAGAATTTTATTTTTATTTATTTATTTATTTATCATTTGTTGACCGGGAAAGTCCGACTAGGTTCCACAGAGCCTGTTTTCAGCGGAGGCCCGGGGAGAAATGCTCCAGATGCATGTCTTTGGAATTTTGTTTTCTCTTGGCCCCTGCAGTTAATGGGATTTACCGGTAACCACTGGCAGGTTCAGAGTGAACAGAAACCTAGCTTTTCCCAGTTTTCCAATTTTCCAAACAGCTCATTCATTACTGGCATAGAGTAGGAACTGGCTTTAGAAATACTGTTCAGTTTTTTTAACTCATTGCAAAATCTTATAATCTGACTTATTTTAAGATCGATCACAATGAATCTAATCCACTCACTCTTTGACCACAGCCATAACTGTTGCCTTTTGTTCCTCCTTAACTGCTTGGCATTAGGACTATGGTATCCAATATGGTTTCATATTTGCCTTTTCACCAGGACAGTACAGGAGTATTTCTGTCAGGTTATTTAGAAAACATGTCCCTATTCCTGAGTACAAATTCTTTTAACATCTTGTCTATGGGCTTCTTCTGTTGTATCACTTATGTTAATTTCAGACCATGCTGTGGGACAGAAAAGGATACTTGAAGCTGTCAGTCTGTTCCACTATTTTCCCTTTTATCTCAGTTTTCAACTTCTTCTGATTTTTCACCATTTGTTGCCAGGACCACTGTCTTTTTCTGTACTCAGTTTCATCCCCAAGTGCCTTCAAGTTTACATTCCACTTCCTGTATCATTTTCTGGTTCCTTTTCAGTGTCTTCTTGTAGTTCCACATCATCTGCACACAGCAGTTTTGTTTGTCTGTCCCCTCTAACCTGTTAGCTAATGGAGCCCATCACCAGTATGACTAGGGCTCAGAAACTGAACCCTGATGCACACCCACTCCCACTGGGAACCTCTCTGCCAGCCTAAACACTGTTTGCCCTTGTGTCACTGGATTTTTGTACAGATTCTGGACTATTTCTACCAGTGTTTCTGGAATTTTGAACCATTGCAGGACTGTACAAGGCAGCTTTTAGGGGACTTTTTCATATGCTTTTTCTGAATCCAGGAAAGCCAATTTTTCCTCTTTCATAATCTCCAACTTCTTTTCCACCATATGTCTGACTGCAAACATCAGAACGGTTGTGATGTATCCTAATCTGAAGCTGAACTGTTCATCTCCTATCTTACTTTCTGCTGCTCTGCATTTACATTTATCAGTCACCCACTCCAGCACTTTCCAGCAGGTGTGAGAGGAGTATCATACCTCCAAACTGTTGACACTTGTGAATGTCCCCTTTATTCTAGTACACTGACACTAGAATGGTTATTCTCCAGTCATGTGGGATACACCTGTTTCTCCATACTGTGATGAGTACCATGAGGAGGCATTTCTCCCATAATGCACCCATCTTTATCATATCTGCTGTGACTTTATCTGAACCTGTTGCTTTCCCTTACTTAATTTTCCTTAGTATGTTCTTACTTCTTCTAGGGTGGGTTGTTATTCTTTCAACACAAGTAGTGAATGAAGCAGTACAACTCTGCGGGGTTTTGTTCATTCAGAAGCTTTTAAAAGTATCCCCATCTGCTGTGATGGCATTGTGCTTTTGGCAGAATGGTGAATTCACACTTGCTGGCATCCATTATGAATGGTGCCTGATAATAATTGCCTTAAAAGCTGATAGAGCTTCTCTGCGCCACCAGCTGAGTCAATTTCCAGAAGCTGGTAAAATTTCTCTGCTATCTTGTTCTTTGCCTTTGCAACTGCTCTCCTAGCCTTTGTGTTAGTGAACGAGCATTCCTTCTTGTCCTGATCCATCCTGATCTGTCGTTTCTATCTCCCACTTTTTTCTGCACTCTTTTCTTTTGATAACGTCCTTGAATTATGCATTTCACCACCAGCTTTTCTTATGTACCTCATTTCCATACCTGGTTTGCTTACATGTCTTTTCTAATGTCTTTACTCATGCTGTTTTGAGAAGTTGACATTCTTCTTCATCTGAATTGATTTCCTAATCTTCCTGAGGTGCTAGAGCCCGAGCATTTCTTTGAACTTCTGCATTTCCACTATACTCAGCCTCTAGATCTAAAGCTTGGTATCTGTTAACTTTAAAGCCTTCTCTGACCCCTGCTTGCAACTGATTGTATCTGCAAGTGTTTTATGCTGTAGGCCCACTGTTTCACTGGGGATGACTTTGCAGGATCTGATTATACCCCAGCGCCCTATCCTTGGTAAGATGAGGTCTAATTAAGTTACATGTTGACCACTGTTGTATATGAACTTATGACTGTCTCTCTTGGAGAACTATATTTTGGCTACCATAACTCTCTTTGCTAGACAAGTCTAAAATAGCCTCTTCTTTAATATTCCTGCTGCCAACCCATGTGGACTCATGTAGTCCTCATATCCTGTTCTGTCTTTCCTGATATGAGTATTCAGGTTCCCTCTTATCAACACCATCTCATTTTATCCTGCTTTATTTAGGAGGTCCCGCAGCTGCTGTCCGAATGTTGTATTTTCCTTAGTGTCACAGCACTGCTGTGGGGACACAGACTGAGATAATGAATAGTGTCACTGTGGGGACACAGACTGAGATAATGAATAGTGTCGCTGTGGGAACACAGACTGAGATAATGAATAGTGTCACTGTGGGTCACAGACTGAGATAATGAATAGTGTCACTGTGGGGACACAGACTGAGATAATGAATAGTGTCACTGTGGGGACACAGACTGAGATAATGAATAGTGTTGCTGTGGGGACACAGACTGAGATAATGAATAGTGTCTTCTCCTTACAATAGAGTATGACTGCAATTAGTCTGTCAGTGATTCCCGCAACTTCTGTCAGTGTCTTTAGTAGACTCTCTCTCATCACAGTTCCCACACCATTTGTAGTCTGTCTTCCTCCTATGTAACAGACTCTTTATCCCAGTCAAATTAACTTTGATTCACTGCCCTTCCAGATTGTCACTTGGATACACAAGAATATCTGTTTCCTACTTACTATCATATCATCATCTTCCAAGCTGTGTCCTGTCAGTGAACTTTTATTTAGTGCAGCAATTCTTAGTTCATGTTTGACAGGTTGATTAGTTTTTACATTCAGCTTTCACTAAACAAAACTATCCTAGTTAACATAGGCTGGGCAACTAGGTACTGGTTGGTAATTTGCTTATTGACCCAGGACTGCAGGGGTTTATGATGAACACACACTAAGAGGGGCATGGAGACCCCTCCCATAATTAGCATAGATCCTTGCTATATTTTGTAGTAGGCCAGGTCCTCAACCAGCTTAACACCAGCAAACAGACCTTCCCCTTTTTTGGCAACTTTATCAAATCACCTGTTACCTATTAGTACCTCACTAAGTGACTAGCCTTGACATCTGATGTGTATACATTCAATAAAGTGGCTGTAAGTGTTAAACAACCTGCATGTATGCATTATACATTTGTGCGTATACATATGTGCATAAGGGGTTGTAATGGGTTAGAATGCATGGATCTGTCAGAAATTTTACTGTGATGCAATTATACTGCGAAGATTGTTCATAGGTTGATAGCTAGGTACTAGGCTATTGGCCCTAGAGCCTATATAAGCCTAGCCAAAAGGTACCCTGGCTTTTGCCACCCAAGAAAATTATTTTCCTGTGCCACTGTCGAGCAGAGCCACAGAAGTGATCCCCGGGGTGAATTTCCTATCTCTCATCCAATCATCAAGATTTTTCTTGAGGAGTACTAATGAGGAGCTTTGTTTGATATAGATAGGTAGTTTGTTCCAGAATATGGAAGTCTCTGGGACAGGAATCTATCCCTCCAGCATGTTCTGTTTATTGTGGTGACAAGGTTTAGGTCCCTAGAGTATGTAGCTCATAGGGATTGGGATTTCTTTAAGTGGAGCATGTCTAAAAGCTCTGGGTTTGACATAGCATTGTGTGTTAGGCAGAGATCGCCTCTGAGTAGGCGATATGCGACGGAGTAAAGCTGCTGTTTTTTGAGACGGTCTGTGTAGGGCATCTGTTTGAGGCTGATAATCCTCTTTGTGAGGTATTTCTGTGGCCTTTCCAGTTGTTGTAAATGTCTTGTGAGGTACATACCAAAAGGGGCATTGTACTCTATAATGGGTCTAATGAGTGACGAGTAGAGGGGAACAATGACCTCTTTTTTCCTGGATGAGAAACCTTTTGTGATGAGGTGCGCCACGTAGAAGGATTTCCTGACTACTGTGGCAATGTGATTATCAAAGGAGAGACTACTGTCCACCTGTGTCCCAAGGTCTCTTATCACACTTTTGGTGTTAAGTAGACTAACGCCTATGTGGTAGTTCATGGGTACAGAGTTTTTACCAAAAGGAGTGACAATGCACTTTTTGGCATTGAGCTTGAGGCCATGGCTTTGACACCAGGCATCTGTCTCAGTGAGGCCCTTTTGTAGGATGTCCACATCATTAGGAGTTTTGATTATGGCTCCTAGTTTGCAGTCATCTGCGAACTCCATTAGCCAAAGACCTTCTGTGTTAGCCTGTACTTCAGAGAAGTAGATACCAAGCAGGAGAGGACCCAGGACTGAACCCTGTGGTACTCCACTTGTCATTGGTCTGAAGTTGGATTTGGAGTCTGCTACTTTCACAGTGTGGGTTCTGTCAGTGAGTCAGCTGGGAACCCATCTTGTGACATAGGGATGTATATCTAGTTTAGTGAGTTTATGTATAATTTCAGAGTGGGGGATGGTGTTGAAAGCCTTGGCGAGTTCTAAATAGGCTGTGTGAACCACCTTACCCTCATCTACAGCTTTGGTGACTGCTTCAAGGAAGTCTATCAGGTTTAGGAGACATGATCTGCCTTTTACAAACCTGAACTGGGTGGGGTCCTGAGCTTGGAGATTACCGATGTCATTGTTTAGAAGTTCCATGATGATACGTTCCATAGCCTTGCAGACCAGGCTTGTTAGGCTAATGGGGTGGTAGTTTCCGGGGTCTGTGGTAGCTCCCCCTTTGTGGAGTGGGATAACTGTCACTGTGCGCCATTCAGTGGGCACATAGCCTGATGTGAGGCTATGATTGAACATGGTACTTAGGTGGGGTGCCAGTTTGTTCTGTAGTTCATGTGGAACACAGCCTGGGATGATGTCAGGTCCCATGGATGCTGTGTTCTTGGCTTTGGATAGTGTGTTTTTTTACCTGTGCTGCCATAATTACAGGAACTTTGCATTCTTCTGGTATAGAGATGGGCCCTTTAGGGGATGAGAGGGGGGTAAAGTTAGCACTGAACCTATCTGCCAGGATGTTGGCAATAGCAGTTGGTTCTGTATATTTAGTGCCATTGCGCTGTAACTCAGAGCAGATCTGAGTGTTGCCATTGAGATTCTTGACATAGCTATAGAATGCTTTGTGGTTGTCTTTAGAGTCAGTGGCAATTTTGTTTTAATAACTAGCTTTGGAGGATTTTATGAGGGATCTCAGCTTCTTACTGAGGCTGACCAGTGAGTTTCTCCAATCATGGGAGTTTACTATTTTTTGCAACAGTTTCTTTCTTCTGTTGTAGAGTTTGTTTATGGCAGGAGACCACCAGATTGGCTTCCTTTTTTTGGAGGATAGCATCTTGGTTCTGTTAAGGATTGCATGATCCATGCACTCGTGTAAGTGCTTATAAAGTGCATTTGTGTAGGATTCAGGAGTCATACCTCTATTGTCCATCAGCATCGGTGTCGTGAAGTTTGCCACTTCTATCTTAAGAAGCGTGAAGTTGGCTTTGGAGAAATTTTACTGTGGTTTCCCTAATGGGGGATGGGGGAGGGATGTGGATGTCTAGGATGATTAGCTTGGGGTCGGATCTGACCAATGAGGAATTGACCTCTGGTGTGGAGCACCATTAGGAGGTGCAGTACACAGCAGGATAAAAGCATTCTCATCAAACTAAACAAATAACTTAGAGGACAAATAAAGTCTACCAAAGCCAAATTTATCTCAAGACCAGATCAAGGACAAATACAAGGCATACTTTAGCTATATCTACAACCTCAAAGGTAATATACCATTGTGTGCAGAGCTCATTGTAAATGGGGCCACCTATACTGAACCAGAAGATATAGCAACCCTACTAGCCAACAAATTCATCTCTAATTTTACCCCTTTCTCCCCATCAACCATCTCTCAGGAAATACCATCAAATATAACTCCCCCTGCTATCATTAGGGAACAGGTCCTTAATGATTTCTCATAGACTAAGAACACTGCATCAATGGGCCAAGACAGTATCCAAGGATTATTTCTAAATAGCATGAAACATGACCTGTTAGGCCCTCTGGAATTATTTAACTGTAGCCTCCAAACTGGCTTCATGCCTCATGAATGGAGAACAGCAACAGTCATCTCTCTGCAGAAAAGGTGGGCCATCTATAGACCCTGGAAACTACAGACCCATAAGTCTCACTAATCTCATGTGGAAAACCATGGAAAGAATCATCATGGAAACGATCAGTAATGACTCTGAAAACCTCCAGACACTGGACCCAATTTAATTTGGTTTCATCAAGGGCAGGTCTTGCTTCATCAACCTGGTGGACTTCTTTGCGAGAATCACCAAAGCAATGGGTGAGGGCAAAATGGTTCACACTGCCAACCTTGACCTAGCCAAGCCACTTGACACAATAACCCATTCAGGCAGTGTTCAGTGTTGACAAATGTAAGAGGTTAGATACAAACCCTTATGTAACCTGGTGGCTAGCCAGCTAGCTCACAGACAGGATTCAGGAAATTAGAATTGGGGAGTCCACCTCTACAAAGAGGCTAATCACAAGCAGAGTTCCTCAGGGATCAGTCCTGGGACCACTCTTTTTTGGCATTTACTTCTCTGAAGTCAAGGCCAATGTCAGTGGCCTCTGTCTGACTAAATTTGCAGATGACTGCAAATTAGGAGCCGTCATTGAATTGCCTACCAACACAAATGTTCTCCAGGAAGGGCTCACACAGACAAACAACTGTTACCAGAGCCATACACTAAAGCTAAATGACAAGAAATGCATAAGAGTATCCTTTGGGAAGTCATCCACCCCTGGTAACTATCATATTTACAACAAATCCCTAAGAGTTGACCCAGTAGTCAGGGACTTGGGGACACACATAGACAGTAATCTAGCCTTTGACCATCATGTGTTTACAGTAGTGAGGAAATTGTTCTACATTGTGCAACCTATAAACAAAGGTGTGGCATTTAAGTCCAGTGAAGTCATTGTTCCACTGTATTCAGCATTCATCAGACCTATCATTGAGCACAATGCCCCCTTTGGTAGGTACCTAACTAGGCATATCCAACAGATGAAATGTCCACAGAGGTTCCTCACCAAAAGAATACAGAGTGTAAGCAACATGTACTGTGCAGACCGCCTCAAGGCTCTATCCTTCTATTCTGTCTCCTACAGATTATTAGGGAGATTTATGTCTCCATACAAGGCATTGTCAGATCCCACTCTGTTGGACGTCTGCATATCAGCAAAACAAACTGCACCAGAATTACATGTTCTAAAGGCTTAAACCTTGCTTGTGATATAAATAGGACCTGATGGACAGACATGTATGTATCCCAGAGACTACCACATCCATGTGAAGCAGAGTTCCCCCTTAACCCAATTCAAGTGTAACTTGGACAATTGGATGGGTTACAGGAAATTCATCCCTGGTTTCCTATGTCTCTAATGGACACAGCCTGCCTGTAAATGGTTCATCTCCCAGGCCCCTGCTTGTAAATGTTTCATGTCCCAAACCCCTACTTACACTTATCAAGGGTATCATAACTTGTAAGAGATTTGGTATGCATGGCTAGGCTTATAAAGACCCTTGTGGTTGTTAGCCTAGTAAACACCTATGACGCTATTGTGGAATACAGCGGGCTCGGCCTTCCATTCCTTGTGGGTCTTATAGCATACACCAATAATTTTGAAAACAGAGTTGGCATTACAGTTTGTCACATTTAAGCTGCATTGGGTGCTCCGGATGTGTTTTGGAATCAGATGAGCATGCACGGAATATGTAATGATCCTGCACTGAATAGATAACTCAGAGTGCTTTCAGCGTGTTTTCTGAAATTGCACCCACAGCTGGTGCACTGCAGTCTTCCTTATGTGTACTGTCCACAAATAGCTTCCATGAACTTTACAGAATCCAGCCCTTTATTTTCAAACTGAAAGTGGATTTTATATAATAGCAAAAGAATGTACAAAATGCTTTATGAATTATTCATACAGCTGGTAATACAATTTATCTTTTGTGGGTTTTACTGCAGGTAGTTGTACAGCTCCATGGTGAATTACATACAATAATTTATGTTCTTATAAATAATGTTCTTTCTCAACAGAGTTATTCTTTACCTGTTAAAGCTGTGAATTGGGTTAAGGAGGAACTGTGCTTCACATGGATGGGGTAGTCTCTGGGATACATACCTGTCTCTCCAGCAGGTCCTATATCTACCATGTTCATTTATGTTTCCCTGCTATGTTTAGTATGCAAAACATAAGTTACACTTTGTCAAAATGAAGAAAGACTTGTTTTCAGACAACATATTATAATGATAATGGAATATATAATACTAAAGAGTCCTGACGCTGAAAGACATGCAAATACAGACAACAAAGTTCTAGTATTACAACTGTTGAAACCATTCTGCATAACTAATGCAACACCAATAAAACAAAAATTACTTAGATGCTCAAACTGTAGAAAGGTAGGAGAATTGAACTGAAGAAAAATAACGTTTTCTGCAAACATGAACTATTTGTTAAGATACCGGAGCCCCTGAAAAGTGGGACTAGCCCTGTCAACAAAGTGTAAATAAAATAAATAAAATAAGGACATGATTAAATATTCTAAAAAATACAGAAAACGTTGGTAGAAATTGCAGATGAAACAAATTTAAGTCTGTTGAGATCAAAGTCCATGGTTAGAGAAAGAAGATTTGGTTCCCAATTATGGATGACAGGATATTCACAATTTTTTATGACTGTTTTCTTTGCTTGACTAGGTGCACAGCATCACAAAAGTGATCCTCTCCCACTGTCAGACTTACTGCAATATCCTTAATGACCAAAAATATAGATTTGACAAGCCAGTTAAGATCCATGTCAGCCAAGGTTTTGACTGCTGTCCTAGGCATTGTCCACGCTTGTCATGACACCTACTAGTGAATGTGATTATGACCCACCACACAACAGCATTCAATTTAAACAGTTTCATGAGTTGAGGAAAAGCTCATAGCATGGGACATGATTATGGCCACAGGTAAAAGGTATGGTGAGAGGCGTTATAGCTAAAGTACAGAAGACCATAAGAGTGTCTAATGTTAAAATACTGCCCTAGACATAGTAATTATTGACATGTTAAAGGGGAGTATTGGAGCATGATATAGCCAATAACAGAGGCGTCATCAGCTAACCTGTGGTCAAATATGAGTTCAAGAACACAGATCCATCTGCAAGTGAGCACACAGACAAGCCCAATGATGTGGTGGGAAAGATAATTTGAACAAAATTTAAAATGGAAACATACAGATTCCAGAAGACAGGTGAGAAAATGCACCTTCCAGAAAACATATAGTATAATAGGTTCATAGCTGTGCACTAGGTTAATGGCCACTGGGCTAAGCCTAGCCCTCCATCCCAAATCACTGAAAAGTTCTGGTTCCTTTAATAAGTGGTGTAAACAGTGCTTGGGAGATGAAACATTTACAAACAGGGGCCTGTGAGATTAAATATTTGGAGGCTGCCTGTGTCCATTAGAGACAAAGGTGCCAAACCAGGGATGAATTTCCTGCTGTCATTCCAGTTATCCAAGTTGCACTTGAATTGGGTTAGGGAGGAACTCTTCTTCACATGAATGTTCCAAAGAAGGGGTAATCTCTGGGATGCATACCTGTCTCTCCAGCAGGTTCTGTTTAGATCTCAGACAAGGTTTAAGTTTGGTGCTGTTTGTTTTGTGGATATGCAGGAGGTCTATCAGAGTGGGGTCTGACAGTGCCATGTATGCCAGGGATAAATCTCTTTTCAACAGCCTGTAGAAGACAGACTACAAGCATAGGGCTTTGAAGTGGTCTGTATAGGACATGTTATTTATATCCTGTATTCGTTTAGTGAAGGACCTTTGTGGACATTTCAAATGTTGGATATATCTAGTTAGGTACATACCAAAGGGAGAATTGTACCCAATAATAGGTCTGATGGATGCCAAATACAGAGGAATAACCAACATGAACCTAGCTGTCATACCTTTGTTTTTAAGTTGCACAACATAGGATGATTTTTTCACTACCACAGACATGTAATGGTCAAAGACTACATTACTGTTAATGTGTGTCCACAAGTCCCTGACTGCTAGGTCGACTCTTAGGGGTGTGTTGTCAATATGAAAATTACCAGGGGTGGCTGACTTCCTGAAATATACTAATATGCATTTCTTCATTTCTTGGCGTTTAGATTTCATCTCTGATAGCAGTTATTTGTCTGAGTTGACCATTCTTGGAGAACATTAGTGTCAGGATGGGATTCAATGACAGCTCCTAATTTGCAATCATCTGCAAATTTAGTCAGCCAGAGACCACTGGCATTGGCCTTGACATCTGAGAAGTAAATGCCAAAAAGGAGCGGTCCAAGGACTGATCCCTGAGGGGCTCCACTTGTGACTGGCCTCTTTGTAGAGGTGGACTCCCCAATTTTAACTTCCTGGGTCCTGGCTGCCAGCCAGTTGGCTATCCACCCGGTGACATACGGGTTTGTACCTAATGTCTTAAGTTTGTCAATAATGCCTGAATGGGGTATTGTGTCAAATGCCTTGGCCAGGTCAAGGTAGGCAGTGTGAACAATTTTGCCCTCATCCTTTGCCTTGGTGGCCTTCTCAAAGAAGTTCACCAGGTTGAGGAGGAAATGATCTGCCCTAGATGAAACAAAACAGGGTTGGGACCAGTGTCTGGAGGTTTACTATATCTCTGTTGATCATCTTCATGATAATTCTTTCCATGGCTTTACATTTTTATTTATTTATTTATTTATTGACATTTGTTAACCGGGTTAGTCCAGCTGGGCCAAGAGCCCTTTTTCAGTGGAGACCCGAGGAGAAAAGCTCCAGTTACAGACAGTTTAAGTATACATAGCAGTTTAGTTTACAATTAAAAAACAATTATTATTAGCAGTACAATTTAAAGCAATTCACAGTGATAAGTTAAGAGGCATAACTGGGATAGATCAGTAACACAAAAAGTGCAAAGTACTGTATTTCAAAATTTTTTTTTTTTTGTTTACACATAGCTGATGTATAACTGATGTGGTAAGGTGTATAACAAGTTGTAGTATTTTAGTAATAGTACAAATTATGAGGTGTGAGAGATGAGAGTGCATGAATGGGATGGAAGGGATATCTAGAGGTGTAATGTGATGTTAGAGAAAAATATGTGGGAATAATATGCTGAGAGGATTGTATGAGATTGTGGTAAAAATGAATAGTATTGGAGTGGTAAAAAGTATGCTGAAAAGTTGTACGGGGTTGTGGAATACATATGAGACTAGTGAGACTTATGGGTCTGTAGTTTCCAGGGTCTGTAGATGGCCTGCTTTGTGCAGCGGAATGACTGTTGCCTTTCTCCATTCATGAGGCACAAAACCTGTTTGGAGGCTACAGTTAAGTAGTAATTCAAGAGGTCCTGAAAGGCCATGTTTCATGCTATTTAGAAGGCATCCTGGGATATTTTCTGGGCCCATCAATGCAGTGTTCTTGGTCTTAAAGAGAGCATTAAGTACCTGTTCCCTAGTGATAGTAGGGGGAGTTATAATTGATGATATTTCCTGACGGAAGGTTGAGGGGGAGAGAGGGGTAACGTTGGAGATGAATTTATCAGCCAGGAGGTTTGCTATGTCTACTGACTCAGTATAGGTGGCTCCATTTACAATGAGCTCTGCACACAATTGTGTATTGCCTTTGAGGTTGAGGACATAAAGAATGAATGCTTTGTGGTTGTCCTTGGCCTGGGAGGCCAAACTTACCTCAAATTTGGCTTTGGTAGACTTTATTTGTCCTCTTGAGTTCTTTGTTTAGTTTAATGAGAGTGCTTTTATTCTGCTGGGTGCTGCACCTCCTAATTTTTGCCATGATTTTCTTCCTCCTGTTATACAGCCTACTGATTCTGTGATTCCACCAGGATGACTTGTTTTTTGAATTAGTTCTGTACTTCCTCCTGGTGGGTACAGCAGCCTCTATGCAGCTATTAACATGCTTGTACAGGCTTTCTGTGAACGGTTCTGCATAGGAAGCAGTGTTCTCAGGGTTTATGTGTGCTTGAAAGTTTGCCAGGTCCTCACTTAATAGCAGGAGGTTAGCCTTAGAATAGTTCCTGAATATTCCAAGTTTAGCTGGGGGTCCAGGTTTTACTTTTACTTCAAAGGAGACCATTTTGTGGTCTGACCTTACCAGGGAAGGCATTACAGTTGTGGGTGTGCAGCACTCTCCCATATTAGTGAGGACCAGATCCAGTATGGTTGCACCCCTGGCTGGTGTATTGATTATCTGGTCCAGGGAGTTTGTGTTTACAAAATCCAGGAATTTCTGTGCATGTACATTTGGTGTCGTATAGGATTCCCAGTTAATAGTGGGGTAATTAAAGTCGCCCATGAATATGGTATTGGGTTGGATGGTTACTTTTTCTAATAAGTTTAAATACATAGTATGGGTTTCCTGGGTCATAGAGGGGGACCTATAGCTTACAAGGAAGTGGTATTGGATTTTGTCTATGGTGGTTTGGACATTGAGCAATTCAAGTGCATTGTCCTTTTTGACCAGCCTTGAAGTATATTTATCTTTGATGCAAATAGAGACACCTCCACCTTTAGTCCCTGCCTGTGAAGTAGCTGGCCTAAATGTGTGGAAGGCATTATAACCTAGCACTGTTGGTGTGCTCACCACAGCTTTAAACCATGTTTCAGTGACTGCACAGATGTCAGCATTCTCTAGGGTGAAGAAAGCTTCTAGAGAGTGGAGTTTTTTTGTTTAGACTCCTAGCATTGAGCCGTAATACCTTTAGATTTTCTAGGTTTTGATTTGCTCTGTCAGAAGTACTTTCAGCTTGGCATTGCCTAAAACAGGCACTATGGGAGAAAATGATGTTTTAGCTAATATTTAAAAATCTAGAGGGGAGAGGTGCAGATCATCCCTGGCAAAGCAGTGTGGTCTGTTGACCATCTCCTTCCATGCTGACAAATATTGCACCCCTTTAAAATCACACCAGAAACTAAGCCAATTATAAAATTCAGTCATCTTTTGTTCATATTGTGGCATCCTTGGAGAAGGTAAAATGATGCTCAATGCTAGGCTCATACCAGCCTGAGACACATATTCTAAGAGCTCCAAGATGTCTCTCTTCATATCGTCTAGGGAGGTGCATCTCAGGTCATTAACTCCCACATAGACTATGACTGAGTCATTATGGTAACTGTGGTCATTGGACCACAGTTACCAATATGACTCAGTCATAGTCCATGTGGGAGGTGCATCTCAGGTCATTAACTCCCACATGGACTATGACTGAGTCATATTGGTAACTGTGGTCCAATGACCTGAGTGCCTGCATAATGTGGCAGATTCTAGCCCCTGATAAGCAGCTGACCGTGACTTTCTTCTTACTCAGTCTGGTGAGAGGGACATCAGTGTGCCTTGTGATAGAGTCTCCAATGGCTAGAATGTTGGATTGTGTGTTGGCTTGCCTTATGGGCTTAGAGGCAGAGGCTGCATGAGATGTAGCTGTATGCTTTGATGTGGGTGTTGTTTTGAAAGAATGGATTTGGGGCTGCTGAGGGTATTTGTTATGTGTACTTCATCTAGGAGGTCTTTGTGGTTTAGGAAAGTTACAATTAAGTGCCTTAGCATATCTGGGTCGATATCTCTGCTTTGAATTGTGTGTGATGGGCACAGCATGTGTACTACTGACAACCTTATTGACATTATGAGTACTTTTATGTGAGAGCTTTACTTCCAGTGAAATTGTGTAAATACATCTCTCACATAACATTATCAGTTTGAGAATTAACTGTTTCTCAGTAAACATGAGACAATTTGTATATTGCCTCAGGATGCCCATATCCACCAAGCCAGTAATGGAGACAGTAGGAAAGTTCATATCCATGGCAATAGACCATTTTTTTTATTGATTAGATGGTTGGAGTGAGAATATCAATCACTGCCAGGAGTATCCGGTTTGCAACTATGAGGACAGTGCTTGTCACTGCAAACTAGTAGTCCTGTGTGTAACTAGGTATTGGAGACACTTCAATTGTGCTTTTATGGGAAAAATGTCACTCAAGGTGTCTATACAGAGCACTGCGAAATACTTGAGGGGAAACTAATACGAAGACCCTGAAAATTTAAGGATGAAGTATTTAGGTGGATATTCTGAAGTTAGAAACAAATCAAGCAATAATTACTGAAAACAAAGAATTAGCTTGTCAAGAATGATGAAAAGAGGGGAGTCGCATGAATGGCTACTGCCTGACTACTGCTAGTGCTGGTCTCACCACAGCTTCACTCTGTTGGGATACAATGCTCCTTTGCTTCTTCTCTCAACAGAAGCAAAATGTTAGCACCAATCCCAAAATGAGAAGCAGGCCACAGCTTGTTTAGTAATCTACAATCTTGTCTTAGATGATGCAAGGGTCTGTAGGCTTGTAGCCTTTTCCTGGTAGATGCCTTGAACAGCAACCAGACCAATCAGGAATGTTAAGCACAGACACTCACTCTCCAACCAGAAACTGTCAGGAGTCAATGTACTCTGCTCCTTCTCTCACCAGAACCAGAATATAAGCACAGATTCCAAGCTGTCACCTATCAATCTGTTATTAGGCTTTCTGGTGATCAGCAATCTCCAGGAAATTATGTCCCTGTACTCCTTATCTCACCGGGAGAAAACAGAAGCACTAATTCCAAGATGACTGCTGAAAGGCAGAATGTGGACTTTAATAACTGGTGGTCTTGCAATAGATGTTTAAAGGTAAGATGAGAAAATGGTTTATCCTAAACACTGCAGTGTACACTAAGCAGTTAGATATGAAAGTGGGTAGCTTAAGTTTTAGCTGTCTAAGTGGAGAGCCACCTTTTTAAAACACCTAGATAAATTGTAAGGGGGCGGGCACTTTGTATTCTGGTACTATGGAATACAGTGGGATGGCCAATAAATTTAAATACTTGAAGGGGGAGTGATTTCACAAAATGATAATTTTGTGCTTACAATAGCCAATGAAAGAGGAGAGGGAAAGAGACATGTGGTCAAATTAGCATAAGGGGCAGGTAACAAAAAGAAAGTTGAGTTTAAAAATGCAACAGCAAAAGGCTGGGAGGGTGAGGAAAAACTTAATTTCAGTATGACTCACAAGAGATACA
The DNA here is from genome assembly GCF_019279795.1 of Protopterus annectens. Lineage (NCBI taxonomy): Eukaryota > Metazoa > Chordata > Ceratodontiformes > Protopteridae > Protopterus > Protopterus annectens. Next base: position 1,798,388,314 of record NC_056743.1, read on the forward strand.
GCCATGGTGTCTTTCTTACTTTAAATATACCGTTAAAAGTAGAATACAAGTAAAACACAGTGTAAAGAAAATAATCACTATATACAAAATAGGAGAAAGCAATAAAGCAACACAAAATACAAGAAAGCAAAAACAAACTAATGTTTTCCTCACTGCAAGTTGTGGAATAGTCTAGGTGAATTTTTCTGCTGAAAAAAAGAAGAGAAAACTGCAAACCTGCATTTAATGAGCTGCAACAGGCTGCAGTGATGCAAACCATAACTTATGCTGTGGCTGTCTGGCCTAAAAGGTAGCCAGCTTGAGTCAGAGCAAGGCTGCAACTAAACCAGTTATCAGACCAGCAAATAATTAACAAGTACCAGTGACACCGACAACTGGTCCAGGCTGTCTGCAATATGCATGCCCCACACATACCTGTGTATACCCTGCGAGAAAACCCCATCCCCCTTGAAACCAAAGTATGTTTTAGCCTGGGTGTACTTGTATCTGAGACATTCCACAGACACATGGGGGTGCTGTGCTTTAGATTGCAAACTCCTCCCATGTCCTTGGTATAATAGATTGCACACACATACCTGTCAAGACATTGGTACATTCTGAAGCAGACCAATACATAAGCAGAAAGGGATGAGCATCCATCAGCTGCCAAGTTGTGTGTGCAGTAGGTGGCAGCATAACAAACATCATGGCAACACACCCTGGAAGTGTCCATGATGTTGCCATTTGGAGAGAAGGTTGACTGAGGGCTGCATTCCAGCAAGGTTAAATACCTGAAGGACTGCTACTGGGTAAGTACAAGGACACAACTAGGATGTAAGTTAAGGATACCCCTCCCAACAATACTTATAATGACCAAATTTGTGTTTAGTCCCCACAACAGGTAACTGTGGTTATCCACTTGAGCCATGGCTAATGACCTTGTACCTCAAACCATCCAACCCTGCAGAGAAGACCTACAATAGAGCATATGCAATAGGCAGAAACATCATGGAGCATGTGTTCAGTATACTGAAGACTAGGTTGAGGTGTTTGGACACACCAGGGGTGCACTGCAGTATACACCTGAGAAGGCAGCACAGATGATAACTGTGTGTGCCATGATGCACAGCATGCTAACTAGAGCACATTTCCTGCTGCAGGTGTGGGTGAACTACACCAAAAACCCAGATGTCTGAAGATGACATCCTGCATGTATCAGAGGAGGAGCAGGAGGACATAACAGCAGAAGACGCAGGTGTAGGCAATGTAGGGGTTCAACCACAAGTGCAGACTCAGGCAACACAGTAGTGTCTGACCCACAGCTTTGAGTCATGACAAGCTGCTCATACATGAGTACACAGATTAAACATTGATGTTCATGTGCTGCCCCACCACAGCAGCACAGATTGCATCTAATGGTAATTACCCAGTAGATGTACACAATGAGCATCAGATATAACACCACAATCATAACATATGTCAATAAACACAGACAGATGACATTAGAAATGTTCTGCACAACAATCATCATCACCATGGGGTGAGGATGACGATACTAAACAGAGTGGATCAACTGTTTGTGTTACTCTAAAGCAGTCCAGGATGCCCGTGCTGTCACACAATGTCTGCTCTGCACCTACCAAGTGCAAAACCACTTGATCCAGGTTGCTCCACAGAGGAGACTGAGGAAGAGACACCACCACGTGGAGGTGAAGGAGCATGAGTGAGACCTGAATGTTGAGTAATGACTACCAGGCCCACAGAAGATGGAAGAAGAGCAGCAATGGGCAAGGATGGTTTTTCTGAGAAGGGGGCTTACTGACAGCATGACATATATGACACAGTAACAGGGGCTGCAGATACTTATGTGGTGAACATTGCACCTCCTGTCCAGATGTCCCTGAGCCGAAAAACAGTGACATTAATGTTATGCACCACAGGTCTGCTACACATTGCTACAAACTATGAACCCGTTGCAGTAACATACTTGATCTGTCTGTACTTGCACCTGCATGGCTTGCGCCCCACCAAAATACAATGTTAGGGAAATGTCAGTATGACAATAAACAACAGTGCCATGACATGAGGCTGAGGAAATAACAGGTAGTGGTCACAGAAACACAGTATGGAGGCACTGACTCTCCCTTGCCTTGTGTTATCCAGAAGTAGATAGACCTGTGAATGTTAATGCAGACAGCATTGTACATGTTGGTTGCAGTGTTCTGTTTGTGCTGCAGTTGTATGAGTGCATGTCATTACACTTACATTCATCATCATCACCTGTGTGGGTCTATGTGCATGCAACAGTGATATGTGTTGATTTACTCTGTAGTCACCTTTGTCATGCAAAGTAAGACATACATGTCTGACCTGGAACTCCTGCTTCTATCCCACTCCCGGGTGTGTCTCTCCTCACTTGCCATATGCAGGGAGGCCATAAATATTGTGATCTCATAAGAGGTTAATGGTGGTCCACCCACAGTGGCATCCCTCACTCTCTTATACCTTCTTAACCTGTTGACTGCACAGAGGATCATGTCAGAGCAGTGCTGTTGACTGGCCTCATGAGATCTGTTATGACCGCCAACCACATTAATCATGTCGGTGATGTCAGTCCACACTTCTTTCCTTTGTACTGTATTCCCTGGACATCCAAGGAGTCTCCCTGCATGTTGTAAAATCAACATAACTGCTGAAATATCATTTAGCACTGAGCTGTGTTTTCTGTAGATAGTTTTTGAAATGTAGGCCACTATGTAATTGACAGTGGGGTTTGTGTATCTGTTGCACATATTTGGAGATGGACGTCTTACATACAAGTCTGTAGTGTTTTGACTGCTGCTTACTATGCGTGGTTTGGTATACTTGTATGTGTGGTTGTGTTTTCCAATGACTGCTCTGTTGTGCATGCCCTGTCTATTCACAGACTGAATAGGTAGGTGTCTGCTATGTCAGTGTTTACGCTGTTGTTTGCAGGCTGTGGCATGCCCTTCAGTTCAACATTGATATTGCATCTGCCTAGAACACCTTGGGTGTTTTTGTTACAACATGCTTGCATCCTGTGTTTCTAGATACTTGTGCAGATAGGCATTTTGTTAAAACATTTTATAATAAGCAAACATCATCAGGATGTTTGCATTTTGTAGGCTACTGATTGCTGCTAATTGTAGATAGGTCATACATACATACAGTTGTACCCATACAATACTGTTAATACAGCATATAGTAGATTCTCATGGGTCACAAGCTGTGATGACTGAACATTATAAGTATTTGTTACTGTTGTATTCATTATGTTGATGTGTTTTCAGCCAATTACCATGGTGTCTGGCTCAGATGTATGTCATAGAGATAGCTTAGTTTCCACAATATTGTCATCTTAAATGTCTTCATTTTAACAATGTCATTTGGTGGCTGTTCATATGACTCATTCCATGCAGAGACTACAGTTTACATTAACACACAGACATAACTGCTCAGGAAAGACATGCAAGGGTAAAATAAAATGGAATAATGCCATGTTGCCAGGCACTCATTATTAAGCAGTGCAGGTCCCAATAATAATGTTATCTTGCCATTTACAAGCTGTAATTTTGTCAAATTTCAGTTGTTAATGTGGCATGAGGTAGTGTCAGGCATGATTCCATTCAAATGTCGGGATATGTCACATGTGCTTCCTTTGTGTATGCTTGCCATGTGTCACGCTGGCCAATATTCAAATGTTCAGGTGATGTCATCATTCTCACTGGTAAGCTGTGTTATGTATGCTATTGCATGGCCTTGATTGAACTGCTCGCATTGGTGACAGATGCACACTCCCTGACATGTTCTGTCGTTCGACACGTCCAACACTATAAATAAAGTGACATAATGAAGGTATTGTGTGCATTAGGAGCTATTCACTAGCAGCAATTGTGTTGATTATAATTGAGCTACTTGTTAATGTTTGTATCATTTCAAACTGAACTGTGATGTATAATACTACATCTTCACTCTCTTGTGTGTATTTCCATAACTCACAAGTGGATGGGGTGTTAATTAAGTATGTTACATTTTAGATATGCTTTTTAGTTTCATTTTAAGATTAGCTGTAATCTTCATCGGAATGTGCAGCGTGATAGACATTAGCTTTACATTTCCGTTGTGTTTTGCAATTTATCTTGCCCGAGCATGGGACACATGGATTATCACTGATCAGACACAGATGACAAGCACATGCCAGACCACTGCCAGAGTCCACTGATGATGAAGATGATGATGAGGAAGCTGGACCCACACCTGCTCATGCCATCATGCCTGCTACACCAGGGCTTACAGTGATGATTATCGGGACAATATCTGGGAGGTTGTGACTGACGTGTTTTGAACACAGGTGAGCAACATAACTTCTTCCAGGATATGGTACAGGCTATATGTGACTCATTCAGGAAGGTAGTCTGGGAGATCTTTACTGAGGCTCATCCCCATCAGCCTGGTCCCTCCAGCCCATAAGTGCTGTTTGTGTGCTCCAGTTGTGCTATGCTGCCAACATGCTGATTGCCATATAGTTGATTGGACTGTATATGCACTCTTATGCATGCCTACCATGTAGCTGTCATGCTTATGTGTTACATGTGCAAACATACCATGCAAATATTGTTGTGTGACATTTAATTATGTTTCATTGACACACATTAACATAGTACACTTTCCTCCCACATTCAGCTGTCCATGCATTTAGGCAGGTAACCTGCAGCTAGTGCTGCAACAATTAGCCTGTAAACATCTGTTTTACTGAGGGAAACTGACAGACAACAGATGTTGTCCATAATCCAGCACCGCCGCTGTGGTTTGGTTCAGATTAGTGTATTGTCATATCATGTATATGCAGCAGAAGGATATGTTATTTCCTATGTGTTTCGGATGAGTTGGCATGCTGTCCTGCTGGCATGATGTGTTGTTGTGTGCCATGTGTTGGCAATGCTGATGCCATGTGGGGTCATATACAGGTATGGCATACCTATCGAAGTCCTCATTTTCTGACTGCATCAAATGCCAATATAGCATTACTGTATACACTGTGGTAAGGATAATTATTTCTGTAACACTACATTCCACCATGTTTGCTATATATTTCCACATCCAGTCCTTATTCTCATAAATTCACACCTTCCGCCAATAGTTGTACACACTAACTAATGGTGTCTCTGCACATGGC